>NC_091482.1:51925442-52097988 GCF_036971445.1 Narcine bancroftii | reverse complement strand
CAGATGATGCGCGTCATCTCATCACCATCCATTTCAACCACTGGGTTAGCCACTTTAATACGTTTGTCTGCATCTGATCAAATGAAAGCAGTTTAATCATGAAATCTAATCATTCAACCATAATTTTAAGATTGGGCTTAAACGCTGTAATGGCTCTTTCCAGACTTTAAAAAAAATTGGCTGTCCTGTCTTTAAAAGGATTACAACTTAGGGTCAGAAACTCACTTGCAACTGTAGTAAATTAGATCTCTCGTCGTTAGTGGAAGGGCATGATCTGTACATGATCAGTTTGCAGCAATGATACTTGAAACAAAGAATTATAGGATTTCAGTTAACCAAATATAATTTTGATCTGAGAAAATGCTGATGTCTCAGTTAATTTTAGGTACAATAATAAATTTTAACAAATTGCAGCCTAAAAACAGGATTGTGTTCACTGTTCTGGTCAAGTACCTCTCTTCCCAAAATGCTGAGTAATCTTGAAGATAATTTAGTTAAAATAAAAATCCCAAAACATTATTAATGATCATGGAAACTAGTCAATCTATTGGATTTGTAGCAATAAGTGGAAAAAAAAATACAATAGTGAATGTTATTTTCTAGCCAGAATAAATCTCTGGCAAGATTTGAGAACACTTCATTTGGAATTGCAAGTGAGCATTTGGTTTTGTTTTGGGGATTTATTTTGAAGCAATAGTGCACAAACTAGCACACAACAGATCTAAAGGCAGAAAACTGAAATGAAAGTTAATTCAGCTTTGACTAATCTTAAAAATATTTCTTTGTACCTTAAAATAACACAGCTATTGAAATGACACAAATTTTACAATCCAATGCAAATTTTGCTTCCCCTTGGAATCTTGATGGATGTCCATGTACATTTATGACATTTTGTAGCCCTACTTCTGCCAAAACTCGAGAGCAATTCCTCATGCTTCCTGCAGGGAGACAGGGGCACTGCATCAAGCTCACTTCCCTTATTAGGTCAGTAGTTTCCCACCGCTCAAAACGTACGGGATTGTAGGTTAATTGGGTGTAACTGGATAGCACGGGCCTGCTAACATGCTGATGTGGAAATAAAATTAAATTCCCCTCTCCAGCAAAAAGGTACAGCAATAACAAAGTCACAACAAAATAACAACAGCAGGGTTCTCCCAATATTCAAAATACAGTAGAAATAGAAATGCAAGGGATTTCTTTCCTAGGTTTACAGTAGGTGAGAATTTTTTTTAAAAACTCAGCAGATTCAAGGTCATCATGCCTTGAGGGCAATTATGCTCAGTGAATATGTAACTACTTTGGATAAGAGCCAATTTTAGGTTCCTAGAATTACTCTTGTTAGCTTACGTAGAGTGTCCTCTCATGGAAATGAGGAGAATTTACAAGGTGACATTTCAAGGTTGCAATACTCAAAAGTACGAAAGAAACTCAGCAGGTCTGACACACAGAAGCCAAAGTAGAAGGTCATCAATATTTCTGGCCACACTGCCATGTCATTCCATGGCCTCATGTAATTCCAAAATCAAGACTACCTGAAAATTAGAGGGGCACCCTGTATTCCATCTCCGCAGTCTTCAACCAGGCCATATCAATGTCAACTTCCCTCTCTATCTCCTTTCCTCCAGCTCCTCTGCCCCTTCTCTTCCTTTTCCTATCAGAGATCTAGCCTTCTTAGCCCTTGATCCTCCCCCACAACCCCACCCCATCTCTTCGCAGCTTCTACCCTTCCACCTGCATCCACCACTTTCCTGTCAGCCTGTGCTCCTCCCCATTGTTATTCATGCATCTCCCCATTTTTCCTCATTGTCAAACAGCTTAGGCCCAAAATGATGATAGTGTAGCAGTAGCTACTCTGCTCCTGAAGGAACACACACAACCAGACGGGTTGAGCTCAGTGAGCCGACTAGTTTATTGCAGGCTGCTGGGCTGCACCTATACTCCCAGCACAGACCCGGCCGAGTACCCGGCCGAGTACCCGGCCGAGTACCTCGCTGGAGGGTGCTGACGTCACCCGGGCGTCACGTGGTCCCCCAGCGCAGGCTTACGAGCCCAGTGCTGGGAGGAAGGGAAAACCCCCATTTTGGCCAGCTTCCCCGCCGCGTGGCTTACAAGTGGGGCCGGTTCGCCTGCCTAGTGGTGAGCCGCCACAATAGTCTTTTATTTCCTATGAATGCTGTGAAGCCTACAAATTTCCCCTTCACTTTTGTACATTGCACAGATTTTATTATTTAAATCTATTTATTCTTTGCAGCAAAATGGCAATGTTCATACACTGTCCTTGTGAAACAAAATTGATTATCAGGTGACTTTCTATGATAAGACCAAAAATTTAGACAATTTCTTCATTCCACAAACAAAACCTGTACACTTAGTGGAATAACTCCCAAGTCCCTACCATTTTGGTGATAAATTAATGGCAACTCATAAAAGGTATCACTTCTTCAAAGAATAAGGCAGTTTAATTTTTGAACAATAACTGCTCACACCAGTGTAATGTCTGGAGATTCTCCTTCAAAGAGCAGAGATGGTCAATTAAAAGAAAACTAGTTTGGAACTGACATTAGGTATTGCACATCCGCTATGATCTAATTAAATATCAAATATTCTGAATCACACAATAAGTGTCATTAAGAAAAGGCAACCTCTTAAGTATATCAGTCACTTGATTCTACTTTCAGGAACTATCTTTAAAATCTTCATTTGGTAGGATAGTTAAAAGGAAATTTTATTGGGAATCAGCTTCCAGATATACCAGGTGGTATATCAGCTTGCAAAGTAATATTATACTTCATGCAATAATTCAGAGGAATAAAAACCTAGGAATTGTTTTGGTAGCTGTGACAGAGTATATAGATATGTTTTTGAGATAAATTGGGAAAGGTTTGTTAGAGTAGGTCACATACAAACATTTTAAAACAGATCTTATTTAAAATACTGGAGCTCTGCCCCATGCTAGACATATCGGGTTCTCAGAGCTTTTGCAAGAAGTTTGAAGTGTGCTCAAGAGACTTCACTAATAGATTGTTGTTTACAAAAGGCAACAGATGAAAGAGCTTGTTGGAGCCATGTATTGTCTGGAAGAGAACTTGCTGTTCTGAGAGGGTCATGTGGTTTTGCAAGCAGAGAGAGACAGAAATATCACTTGTACAGTGTTACAGCCAGCCGAAGCAGCTGGGACTGGAACAGGACAAGCTGGCAAGCTTATGGAAAGCCATTTGTAAGATGGCCTGGTCAAAGCTCTTGTGGTTCATGCAAGAGGAGAGGACTGGCTGTCTAATGATTCACTTGGAATAATAGAAACAGAAAGGAACTGTGGTGACCTGAAAGAAAGAGGTTATCATCTGGAGAACAATGAAGGGGCCAGTTTTGTCAGCAAGACACTGAAGTGACTGATGAAAGTACATCAGTTGTGGATGTCCTGGAACAACAAATCTCTCTCTGAAAACTGACAAGAACCTTCCTGAGCGGTAACCGTTTACCTTTCAAGCACCAAAGCCTGGTGAACTTTATAAATGTTAAATTCTGTCCACAGTAGAAGAATTAGCTGCAACCAGTGAACTTGGAGGAATGAGAAGTGAGATTGGGCTGTGAACCAAAGAACTTTTCTGAACTTGCACACACATTATACACGTGCACTTAGAGTTAGAAGGGGGTTAAGTAAGTTAAAGTTTGATTCTATTTTCATGTTTAAAGATAATTAAAAAGCAACTTTTGTTTATTTGTCTTGGTGGATATCTATTGCTGCTGGGTTTGGGGTCCTCTGGGGTCATAACATAGCAAACTTTTTTCTGTACAGACCATCTGCAGCAGAATTATTGGAACTTCTTTAAAAGCAAAAGGTCATGTAATGTTGCACAAGTCTTACCCAACAAGTTGGTGAATCTACTTCCATGACAAAACAAATATCTACACTTTTCAGATGTAGAAGTGAGCACATCCTTTTTTTTAATTAAAAAAGACTTCAACATGCTTTAGCTGGAAGTCTCATATTGACTATATAAGTTAGAGATTATTAAATGGGTAAATACAGAAGGTACTTCATCTGGCTGGAATCAAGAACAGATCACCACAAAATTAGAGTTAGGCTATTTAAAAGCACTTGTACAAAGGAAAAACTCTACTCCCAAAAGCTACAGATGGTGCATCAGGTTTTATTTTAGGAAGTAAAATGACTGTTATCCATAATCTAACAAAACGATGAGGGGAAAAAGGCAGTAAAAAAAATAGTGGAGATATTGATTAGCAATAAACTAACTTGGTGGCAGTGCCTTGATCTAGGATTATTACTTTCTGCTTTCATTATAGAGTAATGATGCCACTAATATATTAAAGATGATTAAACCACAAGAAAAATACAAAAAGCCACAAAAATTTTCAAAGTCCTTCATATTGCTCAAACTTAAATATTCAAGTTCTCTACAATATTCTTCTGTTCTCTGCACAAGTAGCATTTAAAATCTTCATTAACTACTGCACAAGGAAGCTAAATTAAAATGTGAAGGCCTCAACACAATAATTCAAATTTTATTTGCTTCAAGATGAGCCAACAGGTAACAATACAGATCTATTTTACAGGTGGATGCATGTCAAATTTTAGCAATACTAAATTTCTGCATTTGATGGTAAATGATAGCAGAGCAAACTGCTGGAAACTTCCCTAAAAAAAGACACAAAGAGAGCACTGTTCAATACTGCCTAATCCACAATTGCCAAATCAAAACACTGGAGAAGCAGGAGAAAAAAAATTTAAGGATACAGAACATCTGATAATTGGTTAGATAATACCTTAAGAGCTAAATAAAGGTAATATTTTATTTAGGCTAATCATTTCCCATACCAATAGAGAAAAATTAGCAGTTGAAAAGTTAAGCAGAGATGGGAGGTGACAGGTCAAGACAAGATGCACCTACACAGGAAACAGCAGCTGTTGTAATCTGGAGAGAAAACAATTTGTTGGAGGAACTCAATGGCTCAAGCAGCATCCATGGGGTAGGTGGGGTGGGCAGGAATAGGTGGGGGGGGGGGGGGTGAGGAATTATCAATGATTTGGGTCGAAGTTATTCATCAGTACTGACTATGGCAAGGAGAATGCCAGTATGAGGAGGAGACAGGTGCAGTGGTGGGGGTTTGGTGAACCTGGCAGGGATGAAGGACACATATGGGACCAGGTGAGTGAGGGGGGAAGTTGGGAGACAAATAGGTGATGGATAAAGATAAGGGCAGATGGGTCAAGGTGTCAACAGCTAATGGGCGCAGTTAGTGAAATGTGATACGCAGGAATAAAGGCTACCAGTGCTGTAATCCATTAAGGTGATAATGGGATGCAATAGTGTAACTAAATTTGCTGATGACATGAAATCGAGTGGTAAAGCAAATTGTGCAGAGGATACAGAGAGACTGCAGAGATATTAAAAGGTTAAAAGAGTGGACATGGGTCTGGCAGATGGAGTACAATGTTGGCAAAGGTTATCCACTTTGGAAGATCACACTATTTAAATGGCAAGCAATTTCAGCATGCTGCTGTGCAGAAGGACCTGGGAGTGCTCACGCATTAATCACAAAAGGTTTGGTTTGAAGGTGCAGCAGGCTATCAAATAGGAAAATGGAATATTGGCTTTCGTTAAGAGAGGGAACAAATTTAGGAGCAGGGAGGTACTGGTGAGACTGCATCTGAAAAATTGTGTGCACTTCTGGTCTGCTTGCTGGAGGAAGGATCTACTGGCTTTGGAGGCAGTGCAGAGAAGGTTCACCAGGTTGATTCCAGGGATGATAAAAGGTTTGGCCTGTGAGGAGAGATTGAGTCATCTAGGACTGTACTTGCTGGAATTTAGAAAAATGAGGGGATCTTATAGAACCGTAAAAAAATTATGAAAGGCGGAGATAAGACTGAGATAGGCAAGTTATTTACATTGGTTGCAGAGAGCAAGAACTAGGGGACATAGGTGCAAGACTCAAGGTAGTAGATGAGGAGGAGCTGCTTTTCCCCTAGAGCAGTGGTCCCAACCTTTTTCTTCCAACTCACATGCCACTTTAAGTATTCTCTATGTCATGGGTGCTCTGTGATTAGTAAGGAATTGCTTAAGGTGGTATGTGAATGGGAAGGGAAGGTTAAGAAACCCACTGCTCTAGACCCAATTGTTACCAAAATATTTTGCTTGAGAAAAATTGTCATTGGTCCATTTTCTTTGGAGTTACGAAACCATGCACATAACAAGTCAATTAGGCACAATTAAAGCAGTGGTTTTCAAATTTATTTCTTCTCACCCACATCCCACCTTAAGCAAGCCCTTACTAATCACAAAGCACTATGGCATAGAGAATACTTAAAGTGGTATGTGAGTTGGAAGAAGGTTGCGAACCACTGCCCTCGAGGGTGGCAAATCTGTGAAATTTGCTGGCCATTGAAGCAGTGGAGGCTATGTCAGTAAACATTTTAAAATAGTTTTTTTTTTACATAGCAAGGGAATTAAGGGATATGGGAAAGGCAGGTAGGTGATGAGCCATGATCACATTGAATGGCTTTCAACAGGCTAGAGGGCCTACTCCTGCTCTTATATCTTATGTTCTTGTGCACAGGGGAAGGATTGAAGATGGAACTGGATTGTACGGGGGGGGGGAAGATGGTGGAAGAAGGAATCCAGTGGGTGAAATGTTTGGATGGAATCAGAGGGGAAATGGGTAGAGGATGAACCTGTGTGAAGCACTGGACATGAGGTTGGAAAGGGGACAAAAACAAAATTATGGAGAGAACAAATGAGGACCAGAGGTGAATTTAAAGAGATCACAGGTGGCAAAGGTTATCTGAAAGTGGTAAATTCAGTGTTCATACCATTGGACCATTTCTGAATGGCTGGAACACACAAATTCATCGACGTAGGAAGGTGACAGGGAAAGATAATAAAAAACTTGTAATAGGATTACTGAATACAGAGAGTCCCTGGGTTACAAACGTCTGACTTACAGACAACTCGTCCTTATGAACAAATTATTCCCCAATTTGCACATGTACATAATGTTATCTTGTGAATGTCCCTTCTAGTAGGCAAGACATCAATGGAACGAGTGTTAAGTTTTAATCATGATTTTTGTTTTGCATGGAAAAGTAAAATATACAATATACAAAGTGTTTGTACTATATAACATGTCTAACTTACACTAAACAAGAATCGTTTCAAAATTACCTACAAATTCGACTTAAAGACAGACTTAGGAACAGAACTCATTTGTAACCTGTCGAGATCGAGCAGTGCACAAGCGAATAAAATGGCTCCCAAAAAAACTTTCCCTTAAGTGCATTCAATACCCAGTTTAGATGTCATTATGTGGTCAGTCAGAAGGTGTGATGCCATTTCCAAGGAGGTTATGAAGGGCACAAGCAAGAAAAGCAAAAGTGCAAGTAGGATCCACAAGCGTGCAGAATCAGACAACCCTGCATCTTTAAAAATAGAAATCAGATCTGCAGTCAGCTGGAATGTTTTAAATCACCATCAACCAGCAGCTGATTCAGGAGGGGTTCCCAGATGAGCGTTTTAACAATTAAAAAAAGGAGAGAATAAATTTGACCAATAACAAAATACACAAATGATTTTAACCTTGAGATCCAGGGAAAACATGGCTGTGACGACAGACTCATTCAGCGCTTGGGATCAGATTACATGAACTTTGAAACGTAATCTGCAACATCCATTCAACAGACCACATTATTCCAACCATACTGATATTTTAAACATATTTTCTCCAAAATCAATGATTTACTGGCATGAAAATCTACAGTCAAAGGTGATTAAACATCAAAAATTGCTGGAAGGAGAGAGATCCATTTTACCACTAATTGAATAGAGTGACACATCGCTTCCTTTCACCAAATGGGCATTAATAAAAATAGAACAAGTTTGCTCAGCCAAGTAACGGAACGAGAAGGCAGTGGGGACAATGAGCGGTGCGGCAGGCGAGCCCTGGCAATGATCAGTGGCTGGGGGCAGCCCTCGCCGGCTCCACGACCCACCACAGCCCCGACCTTGAGCTGACCTCCGGGAAGGGCAGCTCAGGACTGGGGGGGTCCGGCCATGTCAAGCCCATCACCCCGTCCCCCTCTGGATTGACCAAACCCTCGCCCCCCCGACCCCCCTTCCCTCGCCCCCCCGACCCCCTTCCCTCGCCCCCCCGACCCCCTTCCCTCGCCCCCCCGACCCCCTTCCCTCGCCCCCCCGACCCCCCTTCCCTCGCCCCCCCGACCCCCTTCCCTCGCCCCCCCGACCCCCTTCCCTCGCCCCCCCGACCCCCTTCCCTCGCCCCCCCGACCCCCTTCCCTCGCCCCCGACCCCTTCCCTCGCCCCCCCGACCCCCTTCCCTCGCCCCCCCGACCCCCTTCCCTCGCCCCCCCGATCCCCTTCCCTCGCCCCCCCCGACACCCTTCCCTCGCCCCCCTTCCCTCGCCCCCCCGACCCCCTTCCCTCGCCCCCCCCGACCCCTTCCCCCGCCCCACCGACCCCCCCTTCCCCCGCCCCACCGACCCCCCCCTTCCCCCTCCCCACCGACCCCCCTTCCCCCCTCCCCACCGACCCCCCCTTCCCCCTCCCCACCGACCCCCCCTTCCCCCTCCCCACCGACCCCCCCTTCCCCCTCCCCACCGACCCCCCCCTTCCCCCTCCCCACCGACCCCCCCTTCCCCCTCCCCACCGACCCCCCCCTTCCCCCTCCCCACCGACCCCCCCTTCCCCCTCCCCACCGACCCCCCCCTTCCCCCTCCCCACCGACCCCCCTTCCCCCTCCCACCGACCCCCCCTTCCCCCTCCCCACCGACCCCCCTTCCCCTTCCCCACCGACCCCCCCCTTCCCCACCGACCCCCCACCGGGAATCCACGCCCACCGAGCGCACTCACAGTTGCGCCTTGTGCGCGGCGTGGCAGAGAGCCGGCGCCATCGCGACCGGCTGCCGGGCCGCGCCGAGCCCGAGCCGGCTCCATGCCTTCAGATAAGCCGCCATCGTCGCTCCCCTTTGTCACCGCACTGTCCCGCGCCGTACGTGCGCGCTCCCCTTTTATACCGCCGGCCGGCTTCGGCTCCGCGTCTGACGACAGCCGCCCCGCGGTCGGCGGGAACGCGCGCGCCTCGCCTGGCCATCCAATGGGGGAACCAGAGAGCGAGCGGGGGCAGTGACGTCATGACTGCCAAGTGGCTCGGGAACGAAGCGCTCCAGAGCGGTTGATGCGGACCTGAGGGATCGATGGGTGAACCACAGGGTCCCTGCTCCCACCCTTGAGCCCCACGTCGTTCTTCAGCACTGCACCCGTTATGAGAATGGGGTTCCTGTCAACTAGGCTGAAGACCTGGACTCAGCTCCCTTTGCATCTTCCGGCCAGAACCAAAGGTTAATTCCCACTGCTATTGTAATTACTTGGCGATTGGCTGTGTTGCATCAAAGTTTGGGTTGTTGCTGGGAAGCCTGGAGACCATGCATATGGTATGCAGTCCCCCCACCCCTCACTGATGCTTATGGAAACTGCATGTCTACTTGATGATTATTCACTTTGGTACATGCCTGGGGGATCTATCAAGGATTCCATGGAGGGGTTGGTAGTCTGAAAAGTTTGGGGACTCCTGCTCTGAAAGGGGTCAAGGATTCCATTCCTTGTGCTCCCAAGATGAAGTCTTCCTGTCCACATCATCTGAAATGTCTGCCTTCTCACTCGTAAGTGGTTTATCCTCCATCCACTCAGCCCGCATCTTATCCATTACCCTTGCCACCCTCTGCTTACCTCCCCTTCCATTCTCCCTCCCTTCCCCTTTGTCTTTCCAGCTCTCCATCACCTTCCCTCGTTACTCACAGAGCCATAACCCCCTCCCTGGCTTGCTAGCAAGCCCTCCACCTATTACCTCCGGTCTTTAGGCCTCTTTCAGGTGTCCAGAATACCCCGATGTAAAGCCACATATGCGGCTGTCAGGAAGCCACCTGAAAGAGCTTGATGCGGCTCGGAGGAGTACTCACCAACCCTCCTCTGGGAGTTAAAATCTCCACATCTGAGCAATCCCCCAAAGCACCTGAATGCAGCCTGAAAGCGGCAGGCTGATGACAATCAGCCGGCGACCCAAATCCCCGCTGCCTGACAGCCAAAGTCTGTTGCCCTTGCATCCCGCGCCAGCCACCCCTGTCCTGATGTCCCACGCTGACAGGAGCCGGAGTGCGCTCCGAGGCGCCTCTCCTGCAGCTGTCCAGTCCTTTCAGGGCTGCCACCTGAAAGACCATTCCACGGGGCAGTATCCATTTCTGCAGGCACATTCTTGGCGGAGAATGCACCTGAAAGTGGATTTTGAGACCGTGCACTTCCTCCTACCCCCCACCATTTTGTTTGGGGTCTTGCTGACATTTTTCCATACCTTGATGTAGGACTCAAGCCTGTAAACATTGATTTATATATTTTTATCTTTGACCTGCTAAATGCTGAGTTTTTCAAACAGTGTGTTTTTATTTCAAACACAATGTCTGCAGACTTTTGCGTTTTACCTCTGTTGTGGTCTCCTCTACATCAGAGAGACTGGGAGATCACTTCATTGAGCTACAATAGCATGGATCTCCCAGTGCCACACATTTCAATTCCCTGCCCTATGTCTGTCCAGGGTCTCATGTACTGTCAGACTGACACCATCCGTAAGTTGTTAACAACCAAATTTCATGGCTTGTTTCGGACATTAAATTCTGATCTTCTGTCAGAGCACCCTCCAACTGGATGCCATTAAAATAGACTTCTCCAGTTTCCCTTAAACATTCATCCCTCTCCCCAATCTTCCCATCACCTTTCCTCTAGTTCTGTCTCTCTTTCTTATCCCTTTTCCCCTCTTTCACATCCAAGATCTAATCTCTCCTTTCTTCCCATCATATCCAATTAACACTTTATGTCTGTTGGTCTGGACTCCTCCCCATCCCATTCTTCTCCCTTTCTCTCCCAGTCTTCAATTCAGACATCTGCCTGCTTTTTGATTTACCTTGAAGAAGGGCTCAGGCCAGAAATATCAGTAATATATCTTTACCTCCAATGGATGCTGCGAGACTGGCTGAGTTCCTCCAGCATTTGTGTGTTTTTACTACAATCACAGCATCTGAAGACTTTCATATTTCACCTCCCCCACCTACCCCTGGAGGGATTTTGTGGAGACCTCGTTGATGGTATTTCAAGATGGCTAATTGCATTCAGTTTGTTGCAAGTGGAATGCCTTGCCTTGGCATGACTGATGCCAGGCCTCCATTCTGCTCAATGGTATACAGAGATTACCTGGGAGATGTAGGTAAAGGTTCCTGGATGTTCTTGAAGACTCCTTGAATATGCAACCTTCCCACTGGGGATTTCATGGATTAAAAATTTCTTTGACTGTTCGAAATGCACTCTACGCCCATGACTATGTGGCCAGGCACAATTCATATGCAATCTACAAATTTGCTGATTGTCCGCAGAATTGCAGAAGGCAATGCGGAAGCAAATAGGAGGGAGATAGATCAGCTGGTTGAGTGTGTCATTCCAACAATCTTACACTCAACATTAGCAAAACTAAGGAGAAAATTGTGGACTTCAGGGAGAAATCAAGATAACACGCACCAGTCTTCACTCCAGCAGCTTCTTTCCTCAAGCACTACCTACCACCTAGGCCACACATGTCAAACTCTGGCTCTTATATTTGGCCCGCAAGATCATATTAAATATATATTAGAGTTGGCCCGCTGGCCGCCGCGCAAGTATAGCACATGCACAGCAGCAGGCACCACCATAGTAGTTTTTAGCTACTTCCACAGCAGGCACAGCAGTACACCGATATAGTTAACGGGAAAGTTAATTAGATATTCACAGCAGCGCAGATACAATGGACCCGCCGCCTAGCTCCATGTGGCTGGACGTGGTGGGTGACCTCCGCGTCTCCTTGAGCTTCATCTGTGGGTGGGTGCTGCTGGGCATCGGACTTTCCGCTGGGGTGGAGGTCGCGGACGAGTTCCACCGCTCTCACGGTATTCCCGGTGAGATGGCGAGACCAGCGGGGACTCCTTGGTTTGTTGGCGGTGGTTGCAGCAGGCGGAGGCGGGGGCGGAGGAGGGAGAGGGAGCGGGGTGGGGGGGATGCCGCTCGGGTTTGCTGGCTGGGCTGGGGAGGGCTCCCTGCAGACCTCCGCTCCCTGGCATGCTTCTCGGCAACGTGCAATCCTTGGCTTAAAGGCTAGAGAGAAATATTATTTATTGAATATTTTATTTCTTATTTGTTAATGCTTCTTATGGAAAGAGTTTAACCAAAACTATTATTTAACATTTATTTTAATAAGAAAAAGTTTAACATTACATATGTTGAGAGAGAACATGCATATGTTGTTGAAAATTTTCAATAAATATTTAGTTCGGCCCTCGACTTAGTCCAAATTTTTAATTTTGGCCCTCGGTGAATTTGAGTTTGACACCCCTGACCTAGGCCATACCCTCTTCACTCTGCAACCATCAGGAAAAAGGTACAGGAGCCTGAAGACAAGTACCCAGCGGCACAAGGACAGCTTCTTCCCCTCAGCCATCAGATTCCTGAATGAACAGTGAACCATTGACACTGCCTTCCTTTAACTTTTTCTTGCACTAATTTTATTTATGTTGTAAGGTGGTTTATATAAACTGTGATACTGGCGCAAAGCAACTAATTTTGCGACGTGTTCATTATGATTCAAAAAAAAGAGAAGCCTTCAAGCACTGAAACCAGGAGAATGCAGAAGGAGTGCACCATTCCAGAGGCGATATAAATCAGAACTTATTGTCATGAACATGTCACAAAATGTATCGTTTTGCGCGAGCATCACACTGTAAATATCACTCTAAAATTGCATTTTAAAATAAATAAATTAGGGCAAAGAGAAAGTGAGGTGGTGTCAAGGGCACATGGACAGCTTCTTCCCCTCTGCTATTAGATTTGTGATCAGACAATGAACCATAGACATTCCCTCACTTTCCCTTATTTTTGCATGATTTGCTTCAATGACATGCATCTTTTTTTGCTTCCACAGATGCTGCCCTTTTGAATTCTTCCAGAGCATTTTTGTAAAATCAAGTAATGTTCAATCTTGGAGGACAGATCAAGTCGAAGAAGATACAGCTGTTAACCAAGCTGGGAGAACTGAGAACAGGAGACAATCCAACATTTAAAGAAAGACTTTAAATTCTGTAGTGCTTTGTATATGACAGAGATGTTCCCAAGGGCTTTACACTAAAAGAAAGATGGTCAGTATAGCATAGAAAGATCAGCAGTTAATTTGTGTCCATTAGTCTGGAAGAAACTTTAATATGGTGACACCAGATAATCATCTTCGATACATTGATCATATTGGAAGGACTCTGGATAATCCCTATAAAATCATTACTAATCCATATCTCGAATCCAGTTCCGATTTTAATCTATATTTGATATGACAGCATTCCTACCTCTAATCTGATCATTTACAGGTTCAAATCTTAGTCTTGGTTCTTGAAGTCTAGAATGTAGGTTGTTGAGGCAGTACTGAGGGACTGTCGCACTGCCAGAGATGCAAAAACCAAGGTGGGTTGAAAAGATGACAATGCATTTCTTTCCCCCAAAGAAATTGGAAAGTTTATGAAAAATATTCATGCCTCATCCATCATTACATTGCTTTATACAGGAGTTTTGTATGCAATTGTAGATAATCAGACTCTATACAATTAAAGCAAAGTATGTTCCGCTTTAATGTCTACCAAATTAGTTTTCATGCCTGACATCTGTATTTTAACCAAGGCTGTATGAGGGGACTAGGATTACCAAGGAAGGAGGGAACAAAAGGAAAAATATGGTGAGAGGCAGGGAGGTTAGAAGAATTAGTGGGAAAAGGGAAGAAATGGAGAGGACAGTTGGTGGATTATGAAGGAAAGGGAATAAAGAAGGAAAAGAGGTGGAAAGTGAGGCTATTAGAAGTAAAACGTGAATGTCTACAGGCCCTGTGGGGTTTTTTTTTAACTTTTGCCAACTTTTATTTAGCAACAGATCCTCAGTTGTGCCAGTTTACATGTTTTTCCTTCTTTTAATAGAAACCAGGTACAAAGTTTGTTTCACACTGTGGTTGAAGTAAAAATAAGTAAAGGCTCCATTATTCATTTAGAATGTAATGTAGATGATTTAACTTTGTCTACCGTAAGGAAGACTAGAAACTCAGCAGGTCAGACAGTGCATTTGTGTAGCAAAGATAAATTTACATAGCCAACTTTTCAGACTTGAGGCAAAGGTATGAGCAAAATGTAGGCAAGTGCCCAAAATTAAAAACACTCAGGGAATAATCCAGTTGTTGTAAAAAAAAATTCCTCAAGTGCCCAATTACATTTTGCTCATACTTTGATGAAGGGCTCAAGCCTGAAACGTTTATGCATCTGTATCTTGGCGATATAAAGTACACTGACCTGCTGAGTTTCTCCAGCTTTGTGTTTTTACTATGGCGATGTATATGGAGGGGAAAAAAATAGAGAGAAAAATAAAGGGGGTACAGTTAGCATAGCGGTTATCACACTGCCTACAAGGAGTTTGTACGTTCTCCCCATGTCTGTGTGGGTTTCCTCCAGGTGCTCTGGTTTCCTTCAAAATGTTCCGGGGTAGGATATAACTGGGCAGCACAGGCTCGTGGGCTGAAAGGGCCTGTTACCGTGCTGTATAACTACGTTTAAAAGGAAAATGAGTTGAATGTCTATCTGACTCTCTGATTATTCCATTCTCAGCCAGGCTAGTGCCCTTGATTTACCCTCATTCCCTGCAACTCCATTGCTTGTTTAACCTTGGATTTCTTAGAAATTATTCTCAAACTGGATCGAAGCCAGGATCAGAACAGTACCATGTTTAAAAGGAAAACAGTCACATTCCTCAGCAAAGTAGAATACTGTAATTTAATCACAGGACAATATTAAAACAAAAGTGATCCAGATATTCATAAAAATAAAAATGAACTTTTCCCAGTTTTACAAAATGGTGTGATATCATTCTGTTCAGAAGCAAATTGGAATTAGCATCTCTAATGGATGTGTGCATTAAGTCAAATTGTATCACCATTTCAACTCCAATGAGCTATATTATTGATGGTGGAAAGCTAAGGATAACCGGAAACATAAACTCACATTGTATCACAGACTATGTGGAAAGTATGGACACAATTACTGTAGGATTGGTTATTTTAGACCCAAAGCAACTTATTGGAAAGAAAACCCAGAAGGAGAATACAGCAATATAAAGATGTGTTAAATATATGTAGATTTTTTTTCTCTGTGGATCATAAAAAGGCAAGATTAATGAGCTGGGACAGGCCTTTCCTAGTCCTTAATAAAATTTGGAATAGTACATTTCTCTTCCATGAATCCCTTAAGATGCTAAGTTTTCTGAAGTTTGAAAAATCATGGGCCAGAAAGCCTCATTATATAATTTAAATGAACAACAGGTCCTCGAGAAAGCAATTGGATGCCCATTTCTTATCTGGCAGCCACTAATACTGAAAGTGGGCAGATTGTCCTGCATATGTATTGTTTGTCTGCATTTGACAGGTTATGCATTTAAATTATCTGGTTGTGTGTCATTTTTTTTGCATTAAGGACTGGAGAATGCCATTTTGTTGGGGTGTACTTGTATGACAATAAACTTGATTACAATTGGGTTGAGGCCAACTCCAAAGTTTAAATCTTTAACCTTAGACCTGGCCCACATTCACTGACATTTTGTTGGGGATTAAAGTTATCCTTGTGCTACTTTTGATTGGAATTGTGAGCAGTAGCACACTTAATTGTCTCTCCCTTATTTATAAATGTGTTCCGTAGGAGAGATGAGATTATTTCTAGCCCGACCAAATTACAGTAAATATGAACCAACACAGTTAATTTACACAAGCCATTTTGTCAATGAACAAAGCTGATAATCCATCAAGTCAATTACATTAAAGTCTGAAAAGTAAATCAATAATTAAACAGTCAACTATTGGAAGATAGATAAGCAGGTTAATAAGGCATTTTACAAGACATAGTATAACAATGTTTTATAAATAGTCATATAAAATAATGAAGAAAACAGTTCCAGATAAACCTTTATCATTTTTTTTAGTTAGGGCTCCATTCTGGGTAGTTGTAGAGGTGACAGAAATTTCCATAATTTAGGTTGTAATTGTTTTCATAAAAATGCGATAAATAGGTCAGTCACTCCATCATTCAATGTGATCATGGCTCATTGCCACCTACCTGCCTTTCCCCTATATCCCTTAATTCCTTTACTATGTAGAAATCTATCCAACCTTGTCTTAAATATATTTGCTGAGGTAACCTCCACTGCTTCAATGGGCAGCAAATTCCACCACCCTCTGGGAAAAGCAGTTTCTCCTCATCTCCGTCCTAAATCCACTCCCCTGAATCTTGAGTTATGTCACCTAGTTCTAGTCTGTCCAAGGATTATGAATCATTAGAACTTACTTCAAGAAAGGGTGATAGAAGTAGAATTCATTAGTATTTTTAAGTGAAAGGTAGATAGTTAATTGACAATAAGGATTACCACATGCAGGAATAGAGAATCCTAAAGAATGAAGATTTCGGCAAAATCCAAGATCTTACTCAATACAGGGCAGTGCTAAGAGGCTGAGAGGTCTACCTCTGCTCCTAATTCATATCTTCTTCTTTGGCTTGGCTTCGCGGACGAAGATTTATGGAGGGGGTAAATGTCCACGTCAGCTGCAGGCTCGTTTGTGGATGACAAGTCCGATGCGGGACAGGCAGACACAGTTGCAGCGGTTGCAGGGGAAAATTGGTTGGTTGGGGTTGGGTGTTGGGTATTTCCTCCTTTGCCTTTTGTCAGTGAGGTGGGCTCTGTGGTCCTCTTCAAAGGAGGTTGCTGCCCGCCGAACTGTGAGGCGCCAAGATGCACGGTTTGAGGCGAGATCAGCCCACTGGCGGTGGTCAATGTGGCAGGCACCAAGAGATTTCTTTAGGTAGTCCTTGTACCTCTTCTATGGTGCACCTCTGTCACGGTGGCCAGTGGAGAGCTCGCCATATAACACGATCTTGGGAAGGCGATGGTCCTCCATTCTGGAGACGTGACCCACCCAGCGCAGCTGGATCTTCAGCAGCGTGGACTCGATGTAAATAACACTACACATTGTGAGCTTAAACTATCAGGGAGTCGCAGGTGTGCATCCGATTAGACAGTCCATACCAAAGCAAATATTGAATTCCTGTCTTGCCCTTTTTGTTTAAAAAACACCCATCTTATGCTTGGTTTATCTTGTTCCTTAAAAGCGCTTCCTTTTTGACTCATCCATTCCCACCAAATCACTGACCATTCAACTTAAATTTGCTTGTTAAACTTATAAATGGCTCCCTGTCCTCAAAACTGAATTCATCGTTTTCAAAACTATTAAGCATTCTTCCTTCATTTGAAATACTAAGTATATTTGCAAAATTAAAAATATAAAAGGGTGGCACGGTTCGCATAGTGGTTAGCGCAACACCTCTACAGCACCAGCAATTGGGACCGGGGTTCGCATCCCACGCTGTCTGCAAGGAGTTTGTACATTCTCCCCAGGGGCTCCAATTTCCTCCCACCATTCAACAAGTATCAGGCGTGTTGGTAAATTAGGTGGCACGGCTGTAATGTCTACCGCAAAAATTAAATTTTAACAAATTAAATCAAAATTGAAGTAAATTCAGAAAATCATGGAAACACTTAACAATCAAGAATCATTTTTCAGAAAGAGAAACAGTAAATGTTTTCAGTTCAAAGACCCACCATTCTCCTGAAAAAGGGAACAAACAAGGTAGCGTTAAATTGCAGGGTGGGTGGGGAAACTTGATATTTACATGGGCTCACTTTTCCATCCTTTGAAATACCCTTTGACGTTTCTCAAGATTCCTTTATTGTCAAGTAATAAAAACAGGTGTAATATTACACAAAATTTGCTTTATTCTGTCATAAGGCAGAGAGATTCAATTTGCTGGGCGCCTCCCACAGCCAGGGAAAGAGAAGCAAAAGTCGCTGAGTATCCGTGGATTCACCTCTAGTGCGCCCACCCCACAGCATCTGCAGCCACACAAGCCTTTAGTCCAAAACCTTGGCAGCCCAAGCTCCAAATCTGATCCTCCAACATGATCAGGAAGCCTTCACTGCACACGGCACCCTCTCGCATCCTGGTTCCTCTACCTGGTAAAACTTCAGCCAGTCTCCAGCAGTCCGCAGCCTGGTGTGAGCCCCATACCCACAGTCGCCAGCAGCCTGTATGCATTCCTTGCTTTGTGTCTCCAACAGCCTGCCGCCTCACTGGTCCGCTGCCGTGGTCACCATCCCATGTGTCATTACCTCTGCTTCTCCTCAAATGGGGGGTGGTCTCTCCGTTTTCTGTTGCCCTGAGCCATTCCTCTGCTTCCTCAGAGTCTGCAGCCCCTCAGGGCCGCTACCATTCATAGGCACCACCATCTTAGGACCAGACCCCGCAGTCACAGGATTTTAAAATAAACCACTGTCTGCTCCTTTAACAGGCTAATTAAAGGCTGCATGAAGCCACGAGTAGTTGGATTAAGCAGGAGAACATTGTGGTGGAGCATTGTGTCTACTCCCTCTCCGTGTGTCCGCACCAGTGACATTTAAAAAAATCAATGTTAAAAGATTTACTCAGATACCGATTGTGTTGAGCTGAATATTGAGCCAATTTAGTTTCAAAGAAGGTAAATTAATTAAAATCTTTGATGAAATATTCTGAAATAAAATAATTGATAGAAAACATGGCATTTTACTGGAACAAGAATATTTTTGTAGGACTAGAAGCCTTAACTGTTATCAGTATTTAACTTTAACCACTAATTTAGTTTACCCTCAGCTTTTGTAAGTCATGAATTTTATCTCTGTTTAAAAAAAACATTCTGTGTTGAGGATGGCAGAATGCCGAGTTTGTTCCAAGACTTTTGTGAATTGATTTATAGGAGATAAATTTTATAGAAATAAATGCCTTTAGCCTTCACAATTTCAAAATGTTCCAAAGTGCTTTACAGAGAAAAGGCACTTTTAGGTGGCCAAAATACCCCGACTGTAAAGCCGCTTATTCTACCCCCATGTCAGGAGGCCACCTGAAAGTGGAGAACCCGGCCAGAAGGAGCACTTACCTAACTCCTCCTCCTGTAGGTATAATCTCCAGCTCGGAGAATCCCCCGTTGCACCTGAAAGCAGCAATGGGACTATGGCTACAGTTGACAGGAGCCAGCGTACTCTCGGACCCGGCTCTCCTTCAGCCGGCACGTTCAAGAGACAGAAAGGAGTCTTCTCCACGGCCACCTGAACGTCCCAGCTGCACTCCCCCAGCTGTGTCTGGCAGTGCATTATCTGCATCCGAGCATCTGAAAATGGCTAAGTTGTCACCATTTTAACTTAGGAACTGTGATAACCAATTTGCGCACAAACTATCCCACAAACAGCGGTGATGATGTCCAGGTAATCTACTTCCATGAAGTAAATTGGGAGAAAATATAGCTGAGGCCAATGGCATCACTAGTGTTGTGTCACCAGAGTGTAGTCACTCATGGTGTTACCCCCCCACCACCCACCCATGGACCTCCTCCTGTACCAGACCAGACAGAATCTTAAGTTTTTTTTGTACTAAATGTTACTCATAAATCACAAATACAAATTACCACAATATTGTAGCTAAAAGACCAGAAAATTTGACAAGAGCAGTGACTAAAAAAAAATAACACCAGCAGCAACAAAAACAACAGCGCTTGCTTGTAGCGCATGTAGACGAAACCACGTGATTTGAAGCAACATTGTAATTGGGTTATAATGACAGCTCTGACCGGAGCACATTAGAAGGTTCAAAAAGTAAATTAGCATCGTGTTTTAGCCTTGTAGATATATTATTACATTTAAGCTTATGAAAAATGTTTTTGTTGTTATAACCAACTACGGGGATTCTCTTTTTTTAAAAAAAGAATACATTTCTGCTGAAACACTACACAAAAATTTTATAGAGTCATTTTGGTGTCACACCTCCTCTGATGACATCACCCAACGTGGTTTCCCCCCCCCCCCCCCCACCCCCCCAAGTGATGCCAGTGATTTGGGCCACCAGGGAGAATTTTCTGCTCTCCATTAATTTAATGTCACAGGACCATTTACAGATGGAGAAAGGTACACTGAAATTCAGTTTAACTGTTCACCCCAAAAATACCACATCTCAGTTGTTTATTGTCACATGTACCAAGATAGAGTGAATTTTTTTTTGTGTGCAATCCAGAGAAGCCAACTCAGACTTGTACAACATTTAGTGCAAAGTAAAATGGGTGTAGAGTGTTACAGAAAACTAATTCCATTAAAACAGTAAAAGGGGATCACCATTTTATGTGTGAGAGCTCCATGCAAGAGGCTGATAACAGGAGGAAAGAACCTGTCCCTGAATCTGGTGGTGTGGGTTTTCATGCATGAATCTTCCTGTGTGTGTTTGTATGTGGGTGTGCGTGGGGGGGGGGGGGCGTGTGCGTGGGGGGCGTGTGCGTGGGGGTGTGTGTGGGGGGTGTGTGCGTGGGGGGCGTGGGAGGCATGGGGTGTGTGTGTGTGTGTGTGTGTGTGTGTGTGTGTGTGTGTGGGGGTGGGTGGGTGATGGTAAGAGTGTGTATTCATCACACTGAAACTCATTACTGTTTCATCTTGTATTCATTTGTGCGAGTTCTTAGACAGCACATGGATGAAGGAAAAGGTTCTTTAAACAGCCCAAGAGGCTGCAAGCCTCCATTACACATCTCTCATACAGCAGTCTCTTATTCTGTGTCAGTCCCCTGCTGGCAGCCAAGTGTAATCAAACAGGAACTATATCCTTAAGACATTGCTAGTAGCAAATGCAACCACGATCACCATCGTTACAATGACCTTCTGATGTAAATCTGAAAGTGCTAACATGAAACTGTGAGCAGCTAATAATGATATCATTTTAGTCAGTACAATTCACTGGTTATAAATCTAGGCACAGTCAGGGCCAAAAACCAACTTCACTGGTTGGATTGCTAAGATCATGTAGCTTTTGCAGTCCAGTTCTACATGGGACACCGCTAGCTGATACTATGGAACAGAGAAACATAATCGTTCTATCTCCATGACAACTGATCAACAACATTCAAACAAAATTGTTAGGAAAGTAAGCATTGTCAATTTTAGGTGATCACTTGTACATTTTGAAAAGTGAGTTCCACCTGAGCTCAAGGTTTGTGGATCATAATATTTATAGTTCAATATAATGCTGCGCTGTATTTTTTGAGGAGCAGGTTCCATGCAAATAATTATTGCTGATAATTACAATGAAGAAGTTCACCAAGCCTTTATTGAGAATCTCTTTAAAAAAGTTATTTGATTTTTTCTGCCCTATGGACTCAGTAAAACCCAATCTTAACCAAAGCACATCGAAACTGAAAGAAACAGGCACACTGAAAAATAAAACCTCTCAGCTATTAAAATATTAACTTTTACAGCTCTTCAGTTCGGGTCTTGATATCTATGAGATGTGACTTTGCCCAACTCCCTCAGGTTATCTGGCATGTGCAAGTTGTTGTTGTCACTGACGGAATGCCGGCAATAATAATTTCATGTACAGTACCATTTTCTAGCTTATAAGACGGGACTTGAACTTGAAAAATGTCACCACAAAGCCGGGTCGTCTTATACACCAGGTATAAAATCCGAACCTTAGCAGCGAAGTCTCAGCGCTCCCCCGCGGCGTCCATCTGCCCAGTCCGACCATCATCGGCTCTCCACATACTTTAAACGAGCCAACAGTGGTTTATTTTAAAATATGCTCAGAAAAGTTAAACCTTCATTGGGTAATTTGCTTTTAAAACGCTGTGACAGCATCAGTCCACTGGTCAGTGAGATGGTTGGTTAAGGACCTTTGCCGCAGTAAGATCTCAGTGGTAAGTGCCAGACTTGGGGTAGTCTTTTACAGCGAGTATAGCTCAAGCCTACATTTTAGGTGGAAATTCAGGGGTCGTCTTGTATGCCAGCATATACGGGTATGTTTGCAAACTGCTGCTGAGCTGACAGACACCAAGAGATTATTTATTTTAGCTAATTAAGTTTATTGTCATGTGTACAAAGGTGCAGTAAAATACTTGAATGCTGTCCAGGCAGCCTACGTTTATCTGTTTCTGGTCACTGTTCAGCAACCCCATTTTTTAGCATTTGCAGACAGTTGGCAATAAGAAGACCAGCTTCATCGGTACAGACTCCTGTGGCTGAACAGCTCACTGATGTTCATTGCCAAAGATCATGCTTGGATTTCCAGTGAAAGAAATAGATTGCCAAAGATAACAATTTGTAATAAGAATAAAGGATGCAAAGTGCCAGGTTACCATATCTTTTCAATGTAGTGTTGATCTCTTATTTGAAAGGAACTTGATTTCATACTAAATTTAAACTGCTTTTCCCAAAGAGCAGAACACAATACAGACCCTTCGGCCCTCAATGTTGTGCCGACCTACATATACCTATCCCCCCCCAAAGAATTAAACCCTTCCTACCTCGTATCCCTCTATTTGTCTTTCATCCCTGTCTAAATGTCTCTTAAATGTTTCAGCCTCCACCCCCACTCCTGGTAAGACATTCCAGGCACTCTGTATATGTGAAGAAAAAACTTACCCCTGATGTCTCCCCGAAACTTTCCTTCCTTCACTTTGTACAGATCGACTCTGGTGAAGATGCTGATTTTATTCATTAATGATGCCTCTCGGAGTCTTTTGGACCTTCGTTAAGTCACCTCTCACTCTTTTTCGCTCCAAAGAGAAAAAAAATCCTAGCTCTGCTAACCCTTTAAACCCACATTCCCAATGATTCCTGGACACTTCAAAGGTAACAATTCATTTTTTTCTTTTGTGACTTTGGTGTGCGACAGAGTATAGAGAGGTGTTTGGGAGATCAATTGGTAAAGGTCTGTTAGAGGAGGTCACACACAAGCACTTTAAAACACAGAATTTTTGCAAGAGAGCTCAGACTCATGATGGACTGTCATTTGCAAAAGGCAACAAATGTAACAACAGGCAGTAGCAGCTTTGTCTGGAAAACAGAATTTACTGTCTGGAAGGTCATGTGATCTTTGCAGGCAGAGAGCAGAAAAAAAGCAGGCTTTACAGTGAGAGAGAGAAGCTGGCAAGCTTTGGAAGACGGCCTGGTCAAAGGAGAGGACTGTCTGTCTGGTGTTTCCCTTGGAATAGGAGAAACAGAAAAGAACTCTGTGGTGACCTTAAAGAAAGAGGGTTTTCATCTGGAGAACCCTGAGGGGGTGGGGGGAGGGCATGTTTTGGATCAGTTGTGGATGTCCTGGAACAAGAAAAACTCTCTGAAAACCAATAAGAACCCTTCTGAGTGATAACCATTTACTTGTTAAGCACCAAAGCCTGATAAACTTTATTAATGTTAACATCTGTGCACAGTACAAGAATTGCCTGCAACCAGTCGTGGTGCATACCTATTGCTGCTGGGTTTTGGGGTCCTCTGGACTCGTAACAGGTGTAATTAAATCCTTTTTAGGTGCAGAGGCATGGCCAGCATAGCGGGTGACCAGGGTTTCCTTCCTGCGCTGTCTGCAAGGAGCCTGCGCATTCTCCTCATGTGTGCGTGGGCCCTTCCAGGGGCTCCATTCTCCTACTGCTCCAAATGAACTGGGGAGCAGGGGGAGGGGAAGGTGATGTAGGTCAATTGGGCGCAATTAGTAGTGAATCTGTGGAATTTTCAATGTCCATTGAAGTGGTAGAGGCGACCTCATTAAAATATATTTAAGACACAGTTAAAAAGTTTGCATAATAAAGGGTTCTGGGGAAAAGGAAGGTAGACAGAACTGAATCTAAATCAGCCATGCCTTAAGCCTCCACCGGCCAGATGGCTGAATCCTGCTGCCATTACTTATGTTATTTTGCAATATAAAGATTGATCATTGAAATAAAAAATATTTATGATCATGAGTTTCATGAATATTTGAATCCTGTACTATCACATAGCTACCTAAGGTGATAAGCTGCACAGCTTGAGAGACAATATTAAAGAATGAGTCACCGATGCAAGAGGCAGGAAGAAGCAGAAAAATATAAAATTCATATTCCTGATTATTCAAGTCACCAGCTTAAATCATGAGTGAATTGATCATATGAGCCATACACTCTGGTGCTAATTTCAAAGCCACATTTCGTGAAGTCACATTTCAGGGTCGATGGCACTTGGAGGAAAAAAAATACATCAAATTGTTTTTATTTGGCTATGGATTCTTACCATAGTCCAGTCATACAAGCTTTGCCAGGAGATTGAAAGTCTAAGAGGAAGATGCAAATGAGAGATACGGCACAATTATGTGTTGCAGGTGCTGCGATAGTTTGGCCACCGTAGTTTGCGTGTCAATTTCTTATTTGTTTATTTATGACACCAAAGACTCAAAAACCTCTACTGGTGAACCGTGAGGATCATTCTGGCTGGTTGCATCACTGTCTGGTACGGAGGTGCCAACGCTCAGGACAAGAAAAAAACTCCAAAGGGCTGTTAACTCGGCCTGCGACATCACAGGCACCAGCCTTCACTCTATCGAGGACATCTTCAAGGGGTGGCCTGTTTGGCGAGGCGGTTAGCTCAATACCTTTACAGCGCCAGCGATCAGGATCTGAATTCCGTGCTGTCTGCAAGGACTTTGTACATTCTCCCTGTGTCTGCGTGGGTTTTCCCTGGGGGCTCTGGTTTCCTCCCACTGCTCCAAATGTACCAGGGTGTAGGTTAATTGGATGGCACGGACTTGTGCGCCAAAATGGCCTGTTCCTGTGGTGTATGTCTAAATTTAAGAAAGTAGACTCTATACTCTAGCATCCCCACCACCCAGGCCATGCCCTCTTCACTCTTCTGCCATCCAGCAGTAATGTCTTTGTGCTGGGAAAATTGGCTTCCGTCTAAAACTATCTTCCTTGGTGATAACTCCAATTATTGAAGTGCTTTCCCCTTGATGCATATTAATTTGTCAACATGCTGTGAGCTAATGAATGTTTTGTCTGAGAGCCCCTAATTGCAGTACAAGTGTGCACCGCATAAGTAACACCCGCTCGGGCAATATCCGACCACATATATGTCCGTGGTCTCATAAGGTTATAATAGAGTTCAGAAATCTCGATCAGAGAATGGGACGTAGCAGACATAATGCATTTCTAGTTTATAAAAATAAGTATTATGCATACAGCTGTACATAGTACCTTGAATGTGGCATCGCAGATAGATGGGGTGGACATAAAGGCTTTAAGCACATTGTCCAACATCATAGTACTGAATTATTGAAGTATTGGGAGGTCATGTTGTCGTCCTATTAGATGATGGTCAGGCCCCACTTGTTTTCAGTTTTGGTCATTGAACTGCAGAAAAGATGTTGCCAAGTGGGAGAGGGTGCAGAGAAGATTTATGGGGATGTTGTCAGAACTCGGGGGGGGGGGGGGTAGAGAAGCTGAGCTATAGTTAAGGAGGATTATTCCTTGGAGCACAGGTGGATGAGGGGTGATCTCATGGAGGAATGATCATGAGAGGAATACATCCTGTGAATGTACAGTTATATGCCCAGAGTAGTGGGGGGGGGGGGGGGGGAATCAATAACCAGAGGTTTAGGATCAAAATTTAGAGATTTAACAGGAACCTGAGGGGTTACTTCTTTTACAGAGAGCAGAGTTGGGGCGCAAACCCATTCCAGAGCTAAAGATTGTTCTGAGAAGTGTCAAATTGACCAGGAATCAAAGAGAAAAGTTAATTTCAACCTGAAACTGTCCTTCATCTTCTCAATAGACAATAGGAGCTGGAGTAGGCCCTTCAGCCCGTCGAGCCAGCACCACAAATATCCACCATCTCTGGCTCACAAAGGCAAGGTCATATCTAGACACTAATTTCAGAATAATAAAAGCTTGAGGAAGACAATTGGGGAGACTGTCCAGAGGCAGGAACAGGGAGCATTGAGTTGCTTCAGAATGAGGCCAATCGGAATGCAGAGGTAATTTTGTAATTGTTTCTCCATCTAAACAAACACAAAGATGGGCAACCCCCCCCCAACCATCGTGATTCTTGTGTTTTGTTTGAGAAAACCTTGAAAAAATTTACACAAATTTGATAATGAATTTCTTAAAGTAAGCAATCTCAAAGGCACCATGCTATTTTCTGAAGAGGTTTTTAGAGATACAGGCCCTTCCTGTCCAGAAACCCATGCCGTCCAATTAATCTAAAAGTCCTGTATTTTTTGGAGGGTGGGAGAAAACAGGAGCACCCGGAAGAAATCTATGCAGACACAGGGAGAATGTATAAACTCCATACAGACAGTGCCAGATTCGAACCTGGGTCGCTGGCGCTGTAATAATATTGCACAAGCTGCTATGGATGCCATTAACATGCGTTCTTCCCTTCGTCTGTACCACTAGAAAAAGCTGCCACATCTGCCTGAAAAATGCATGTTTATTTCAATATTTAAACAAAGGAAAAAAATTTCTGGATGAACAAGAGGTGTCCACAGAATGGTTGGAAATTCTGTAGAAAGTGATTCTCTTTCTGATTCCCAAAGTCCAAAGCACAAGTAAGAAACAATGGAATCCACTAGAACTCCAAAGGTAGAAGAGTATAGCTTCAATAACAGTCAAAAAGGAGGAGTCAAGTGATGGAGTAGTGGCCAGTAGGAGAATACCAGCCCTCTCCAGAAAAGAAGAAAATACAAAGTTCAAGAAACACAAAACTTATCAAATAAAAGATAAAGTTGTGGAGAAAAGAAAGAAAATGGCACCCAAGAAGGAAAAAATAAAAACAACAGGAAAAAAAAGAAGAAAAGACGCTGGAAGAGAAAGGAGAAACCCTTACCTGCATGAAGAAACAGGGAGCCATCATGGAGAAAAGAGCCCGCTCCCCAAGGTTGGTGATGACCCCGCAGAGTCGTGACCTCCCGATCGCTGGACTGCAAAAATGGCTCTTTGAGCCAAACAGAAGCGTGCAACTGCGCATGCGCGAGGAGTCACACATATGCAATGCGCAAGCTAAGGAAAAAGAGAACACTGACGGGAGGGGGACCCGGCTGAGGAGTGAGCTAACACAGTGCGGCCAGCTGAGGGATGCTCGACATCAGGGCTCTCAGCTGGAAGAAGAGGAAAGTGACAGGAAAGGGAGTGATAGGAAAGAAGAGCAGCAATAGGAGGCCCAACAGATGAGTAGCCCAGAAGAAGAGGACCAACAGCAAGAAGCCATGCAAGAAGAGGCCCAGCAAAGTGAGGCAAGCAACTCAACAAGAAAGTCAGAAGAGACACAGATACAAGGAAGAGAAGTAGAAGACACAAACACAGATGCAGACACAGAAGAAGAAGTCCAAGCTCTGCACAGAGAAATAGAAAGTAAAATAGATGGACAGTATATAGATTTAAAAAATTTTCGAGAACAAATGAGAGCATTAAAAGAATGGTTGACATTAGAATTTAGTGAAATGAAAAGAAAAATGAAAAGTAAGAAGAAAAAATTAGTAGAATAGAGCTGGTCATGACAGAAATAGGGAAAAGAGTAGAAAATGTGGAAGAACGAGAAACGGCTGTAGAAATGGAAATGAATGCTTAAGAAGAAAATTGGAAGAAAGTGACAAAAAGAGTCACAGGAGTTGTTAGCTCAGAAGATGGATATAATGGAAAACTATAGTAGGCAAAACAACATAAAGATAGTGGGCCTAAAGGAAGATGAAGAAGGCAAAAATATCAAAGAATTTATAAAAGGATAGATCCCAAAGGTCCTGGGAATGCCAGAAATACAAGAAGGAATGGAAATAGAAAGGGCACACAGAACACTAGCCCTGAAACCACAGACACAACAAAAACCAAGATCCATTTTAGTAAAGTTTCTGAGATACATGGCAAGAGAAAATATACTGGAGAGGGAAAGGAATAAAATTAGAGAAGACAAAACACCATTGGAATACAAGGGTCAAAAAATATTTTTTTACCCAGACATAAGTTTTGAACTCTTAAAGAAAGGGAAGGAGTTTAATACAGCAAAATCGATCCTATGGAAAAAAGGTTATACATTTATATTAAGATATCCAGTTGTGCTTAAAATATTTATCCCAGGGGAGCAAAACAGACTGCTCTTGGATCTGGAGAAAGCACAAGAATTTGCAGAACGCCTGCAGGACAGAAGGAGAGATGAAAAGATGTAGCAAGAACGAAGAATGACAACAAACTACATATAAAGATGTAAAAATAATGTATAAGTAAAAACTAAAGAAGGGAAAGAAAAGGGAAGAAAGGAAGTAAGGGGAAAAAAGGGGTGAGCCTTGTTATATGTGAAGATAAAAGTCTTTTCTGGAGCGGGTTGAGTGGGAGAGAATAACAGTCACTGCAAAATCAGTTGATGCTTGCGAGCGGGTTCACAATCCAAATGGAGAGGGGAGTTGTGATTGCCTGGCAAGGGACAAGGGGCAACTCAGAGAGGGGGGGCATTTGGAGTTAAGGGAATTTTAGATGTGGGAGTTGTTGAAGTATTTTATGTTTTAAAAGTGTTGTCATACATTGAATTCAAAAAGGGAAAACTGAGAGATGAAAATGGGGAAAAGGGGGATGGTGGTGGTGAGTAAGTGGAAATGAGGTGTACACAGAATATGAGATGGCCATGTTGAACTATATGACTATAAATATTAATGGAATACATAGCAAAATTAAACGAAAAAGGCTATTAAATTTCCTGAAAAAAGAAAAAATAGACATAGCATTTGTGCAGGAAATGCATCTAATTGAAGTGGAACATAATAAATTAAAAAGCGACTGGGTAGCGGCAGCATCATATAATTCAAAAGCTAGATGTGTAGCTATATTAATAAATAAAATGTACCAATCAAAATAGAGGAGGAAATAATAGATCCAGCAGGGAGGTATGTAATGATAAAGTGTCAGATATATTCAGAATTCTGGAATTTCGTCAATATATATCCACCTAATGAAGAGGATCAAAGGTTTATGCAAGATATTTTTTTGAAGATTGTAGATACGCAGGGGAATATATTGATAGAAGGAGATTTTAATGTTAATTTGGATCCAATGTTGGATAAAACTGGACAAAAAACTAGCAAAAAGAATAAAGTGGCCAAATTTATGGTTAAATTAATGCAGGAAATTAAACTTATGGATATATGGTGGAGGCAGCACCCAAGAGAGAAGGAATACTCATATTATTCGAGTAGGCATAAAACATACTCAAGGATTGATATGTTTTTCTTGTCGGTCCATATTCAAGGGAGAGTTAGGAAAACTAAATATAAAGCTAGATTGCTATCGGATCACACACCCCTGTTAATAGCAATAGAACTGGAGGACATCCCACCAAGAACATATAGATGGAGATTAAACTCCATGCTACTTAAAAGACAGGAATTTAGAGAATTTATTGAATGCCAAATTAAAATGTACTTTGAAATAAATACGGAATCAGTGAAAGACAAATTTATATTATGGGATGCAATGAAAGCCTTCATTAGAGGGCAGATAATAAGTTATGTAACTAAGATGAAAAAAGACTACAATCGGGAAATAGAACAGTTGGAAAGGGAGATAGTAAGTACAGAAAAAGAACTAGCAACAAGGGACGATATAACAAAAAGAAGAGAATTGGCGGAAAAATAAAATAAAATATGAAACATTACAAACATATAAGGTGGAGAAGAATATAATGAAAATAAAGCAAAAGTATTACAAACTGGGAGAAAAACACAAAATATTAGCCTGGCAACTTAAAACAGAACGAGCTAAAAGAATTGTATTGGCATCAAGGAAAAAGGACAAACAAATTATATATAATCCAATGGAGATTAATGAGAACTTTAAGGAATTTTATGAACAATTATACCAAACTGAGAACGAGGGGAAAGATGACAAAACAGAAGAGTTTTCAGCTAAAACTGAACTACCAAAATTGCAAGAAGAGGAGCAAAGGAAGCTGATAAAATCATTTGAAATAGAGGAAGTACAGGATATATTAAAAAAGATGCTGAACAATAAAACCCCTGGAGAGGATGGATTCCCAATAGAATTCTATGAAACATTTAAAGAGTTACTAATTCCTCCTCTCCTGGAAGTAATGATCCAGATAGAAGAAACACAAAACTTGCCAGATTCATGTAAGACAGCAATAATTACAGTAAATCCAAAGACGGGGAAGGATCCACTAATACCAGAATCATATAGACTAATATCGCTACTTAATTCAGATTACAAGATAATAGCAAAATTATTAGCAAACAGAATGACCGATTGTGTACCTAAAATAGTAAAACAAGATCAAACTGGATTTATTAAGAAAGGACAAAGAGCGGATAATGTCTGTAAATTTATTAATTTAATTCATGCAGTTCAAGGAAATAAGATACCAACAGTGGCTGTTGCTTTAGATGCAGAAAAAGCCTTTGACAGGGTAGAATGGAATTATTTATTCAAAGTATTACAGAGGTTCAATCTACCAGAAAAATATATTAATTAGATTAAAGCATTATATAATGGTGAAGGTGACAGTAAATAGATATGTATCGAACCACTTTAAATTAAGTAGGTAACTAGGCAGGGATGTCCACTATCTCCCTCACTGTTCGCTTTAGCAATAGAACCATTGGCAGAACTGATAAGAACAGAAAATAAAATAAAAGGGATAAAAATAAAGGAGGAGTATAAAATCAGAATATTTGCAGATTACATCATAGAACAGCACCAGAAATATCAATAAAAGAACTACATAAGAAATTGAAGGAATATGGAGAAATATCAGGGTACAAGATCAACGCAAATAAAAGTGAAGTGATGCCAATGAGTAATGCGGATTATACAGAATTTAAAAAAGAATCACCATTTAAATGGCAAACACAAGCAATCCGATACCTAGGTATTAGATTAGATAATAATTTAAGCCACCTGTACAAATTAAATTATCAGCCATTAATGAAGAAATTACAGGAAGACTTAAAACATTGGAAAGAATTACCACTAACGTTGATAGGGAGGGTAAATTGCATTAAAATGAATGTCTTCCTAAGGATACAATACTTATTTCAATCATTACCAATTCCTTTAACAGAGAAATTCTTCAATGAACTAAAGAGAATAATAAGGAAATTTTTATGGAAAGGGGGGAAACCAAGGATAGTGTTAGATAAATTAACAGAGTGGTACAAACAAGGTGGTTTGCAGTTACCAAACTTTAAAAATTATTATAGAGCTGCTAAGTTAAGGTTTTTATCAGACAAGGGAAAAACCAGATTGGACTAAGATAGAGCTAGATAAAATAGGGGAGAAGGCACCGGACATATACTTTATAAGTGGGATGAAAAGCCGGTACGATATAAAAGCTCACCAGTATTGCATTATTTACTCAATATATGGAAGTAGATTCACTGAGAAAGGAAAAAAAGCAAATTACCAAATACCAAAATTATTAATGACACAAAATCAGCTAATCCCTTTTACAATCGATGTCCTTTCCTTTAGAGAATGGGAGAGAAAAGGAATTAAAAGAATAGGAAATTGTTTTTTGGGAAATAATTTATTAACATTTGAACAAATGAAGTACAAATATGGAATAACTCATGGTACAATGTTTGCATACCATCAACTGAAAGCCTACTTAAAGGATAAATTGGGAAACAGACTGAGATTACCAGAAGGAAGCAGCTTTGAATATGTGATTACAGACACAATGATAATAAAAAAGATTTATAACAAACATGTACATCAAGCTGCATGAGAGGGAAATGATGAAATAAGCTATAAACCCAAACAAGAGTGGGAAAAAGATTTAAACATAAAGATAAAAAATGAAACATGGGGAAAGTTATGTTCTGGAACTATGAAGAATATAATAAACACAAGGTGACCTATGATACAGTATAATTGGTTACACAGGTTATATATCACGCCCCAAAAGTTAAATAAATGGGATCCAACATTATCATATAGATGTTTTCGCTGTAAGAAGGAAATGGGAACAACGGTACATGCAATTTGGACATGTGAGAAAGTGAAAAAGTTTTGGGATCATCTAAATCAGGTATTAAATAAAATCACAAAACGCAACATACCAAAAAATCCGGAGATCTTCCTTCTAAGTAATATAAGAAGAATTAGGCCTCAAACTGAATGAAGTGCAAAAAAGATTTATTATGATAGCCTTAGCAGTAGCAAAAAATGTATAATGTCAACTTGGAAATCAGAAGAGAGCCTGAGAATACAGCAATGGTACATGAAAATGAATAAATGTATTCCATTGGAAAAAATAAAATAATTAAAAAAATAAAGTCACATTATTTGAACAAATTTGGGAACCTTACATGGAACATAACATAGAGGGCCTGCCGCGGACCTTCACCCCCTAAAATGATAAGAAGACAAAATGAACTCTCCCAGTGTGTAAAAGTAGATGACACAATTTTCTAGTTTATTTTCATTGCGTGATGACATTGTTTAATGGATTTATTGTATTGGTTATGTTGAACGTTTAATGGGTTTGGAGGGGGGTGGGAAGGGGGGAGGGAAGGTAGGGGGGAAAAAAGGGGAGAAAATGCCACTGTGTAGATTTAAGAGGGAAATGTTTGTATGTATTTTGATTGATATGGTTGACAGTGTGAAAAAAAATAGTCAAAAAGATTGACGCCATCCACCAATCACCCAAAACATGTTTAGGAGTTGCATGTGGATGTTTTGAAAGATTAATATGTAAAACTGAGAATATTATGCAAATAACTGTATTAACATTATTGTTGTTTTGGAGTTCACACATTCATTTAGGTCCAGATTACTAAATTGGTCACTATGTAAATCAGGCCAAGGAATATAATTGAGCCTCACAGGGTGAAGGGAGGTGACTCAGACACGGAAATAAAGAAACAAATTGCATTTATAGAGTGTTGTTTAGTTGCCCAATGTACTTTGTATCCAGACAATTTACTTTACACCTGAGGACTGAAAGTTTTTAGATCCTTCAAAGACCCAGCAAAGGGTATGATGGCCACATTCTCTGCAATTCATCATGATGTGCATTCTAAATTTGGCAGGCAGTGAAATGATAATGAGTTTATTGTCATATGCATTGTCCAAAATTCTTATTCGCGGCAGCCAAAGAAGTATCCGTAAAGAAAAACTATAATAAGGAACCCCTGTTATCTGGAATTCAAGCAAATGACAGACAAAAAACAATCATAGAAAATAAAAAGTTTAAAAAAAATACAGGTTTAAAATTCATGCCCTCAGGGGTCAGTTCGCCAATCGTGCAACACGCAATCTCGTGCAACTGGAAAATTCACTAATCTGGCGAATACCGGTTTTTTTTTCACTGTAATTGACAATAAATGCATTGTTAAGCAGAAAAAAGATACACAAGATTGATGGATGCCTACTGTTCAAGAACTGATAAACAACATTAAGATAAATAACCACATATGTGTAACGAGATCTGCCCTTCTTTATGCACCTTGCTTTTCATCCCCGGTTTCATTCACAAGTTGCACAGCTGTAAGGTGGAACCCCTGCAACATAACACAAGAGTAGAAAGGATGTGGGGTGAGATGGAACAACAAATGAATACCAGAATAAAAGTGTCCTTGTAAAAGCCATGGAGGTGGTGGAGGAGGTGGTTCAGAGACATTTATTGAGGTTACATAGAAGACAATTAACTGAAGGTATAAACAATATTACCCATCCATTACATGCTTATTACTACTTAAGAGCAAGTAAATGGGTTGCTTCTCATTACATCTTCCGTAAAATAATTTTTATAGTCACACGTGCACAGATAATTAACATTGAATTGGGAGGGATCACTTTAACCGTGCATGTTAAAAAATATAAATAAATTCATAAAGGAGTGAATGGTAGTTCTATTAATAACCAGGATTACTTCCTTCAACACCCCCCGCCCCCACCCTCGCTATCTAACAGACTGGACTGACTCCAATGTAGAGCACAGATATTGTTTCCATTTTACTTTTAAAAAAATCATGGAATGTCAGATTAACAAAAATAGTTAAGCGCCTTCAAAAGGTGAAACATATGAAAGTGTCTGCAGATAAGGAACCATCAAAAAGCTCCTTTGTAATTCTTAATTTAATTGTGTTTTTTTTAGTGAAATAATCAACTGTAACCAGTACTTTGATGTTAAAGGAATACGTTCCCAATTCCATGTTAGCAAACTGCACCTTGCGTCAGGAGGAAAGAATGACTTGGCAGGAAACATTGTAAACTTGAGATTGGATTTTGTGTGTCCCAGTTTTTAGGTACGACATGACTCAAAGTTGAACTTAACCTGCAGATCCTCTCTCAGTGAGATCAGCCTGAACGCCAAGTGAGACTGGGTGCAGTAAAATCCCCGTTACTTGGAATTCAAGCAACTGGCATAAAAATCATGGAAAATAGATAGATAAAAAAATACAAAAGTTAAAATTGGCATCCTCTTAGTGGCCAGTACGCCAATCATGCAAATTCAAGCAACTGGCAAATTTGCTTATCCGGCATCTACCATTTCCCATGGTGCCGGATACTGTATTTCAATGTGTCCTCTTCATGTTAATATACCTTGTGTCACCTACACATTAAATGGCATCTCTAGCATACTCCATATTTCTGTCCCTACCAATACAAATTGGAGTGGAAAGTTCCACACCACATCAGTCATAGAGCAATCTAGTGGAAGATTAACAGAATTATTTTTCTATTTCGAGGAATATTCGGCTGAATGTTAATCAGGAGAGTTGACTGGATATCATCAGGGATGAATGCAGGCTGACTCACCGACCATCTGAAGCCCACAGAGTGTGCTAAGTCGGCAGACAGACAGGGACAGTCAGAGTATGATACACAGGCAAATAGATAGCAAAAGTTACATGCTGATTGATCAATGGACAGGGAGAGAGGTTGACAGGATGAGAGAGATAAATGGCCAGATGGAGATGGATTAACAGAAGTAGATAACTATTTGTTTGGAAACCCCAAGTAGAAGTGGATACCAGCACTTTCCCCGAACTTCATCAATGGTCTGGATTTTTTTGAGATCAAATAGCCTTTTAGCATTTATTTTCCCTCGCGTGATCTATAATTATTGATATAGTGAAAGGTACCCGAGGGTTCTTGCTTTCTACAGATCAGGTTTACAGCATCTGGCCGGGAGGCAGGACTTAAGCTTAAAGAACTGAAGCTGGGACATTTCCTCCCTATATCAGAATCTACATCTGGGTGTCCAGTCACTCACACATACAGCATCAGACAGGGAACCAAAAATTGGAGCTGAAGGCAAATAGTTGAGTTGTGAGGTGGACACTTGAAAATAATTTTTGTTCCTTCAAAACAAAAGTTAAATATTTAGACTGCGGTGTGTTTTTAAAGAGAGGGAGCTGGAAATACGCCAACGCCAGTAAATCATGTTTAATCTAAATCATTCAAAGAGTGGAGAGGCTGAGGATGGGAGTAAACTTTTTCCAGTGTTTACGGACTACACACTCAAGTGGGGAAATTTGTGACAGAGGAAGAGAAGGGAAGTGGGGGAGAGTGCAAGGATGGAGGGGCATAGGGAATGCTGTGAGAATAGAGTGAGATCAGAGAATTAGCAAGACAGAGCAGAGATTGGGTGAGCAGGGAGTGAGAGTGGAAAGAGTAAAGAGAGGGAGAGTTGAGGTTGAAAGGATGGGTGGAGGAGGTGAGAACATAGTGGGTTAGAATGGAGGGAGTGAGAAGGGTGAAATTGGGGGGGGGGGTTAGAGGAGGGTATGAAGGAAGGGGATAGGAGAGTGCAGGGGGTTAAAGTGGAGAGCCATGTGTCAGAATTGTAGTCTGTGGGAGTGACTGGACACCAGATGTAGATTCCAACATGGGGCAGAAATGTCCCAGCCTCAGTTCTTTGAGCTTAAGTCAAACACAAGAGAAAGAGAGGAATATCTCAGTTGTCTGATCCAGAGCACAGTCAAACTCCAGGCAAAAGCAGGGGATCAGGAAGCAGAGCTGGGCAGCGATGACCTCCGATGCACGAAGGTAGTCATCCCGACGATGGTTCCATTCAACAGGTGGAAATGGGCTTGATCCCTGGGGAGGACAATAGAACTGCTGCAGGAACCACAGGCCTGGGGCAGTTTGAGATCATTTAGCTCAGAAGAATAGTCAAGAAACATAAACATCACAGATGCTGGAAACTTGAGGGGAAAAAGGAGAAGGTGGTGGGACTCAGTGGGTCAGGCAGCATCCATGGAGGGAAATGGTCAGTTCACATTACGGGTTGGGACCATTCATTACTAACCTTGATTGATAGTGATTAACCATTTCTCCCCATGGATGTTACCTGACTCAATGAGTTTCTCCAGCTTCTATTTGTTAGCTCAGAAGAATATCCACCATGAGTGAGGTATGGGTGTGTTTAGGGGGGTGGGTACAGTGGTCCTTCAGTTATATTAAATAGCATTCACAAGCTATATGAAGAGTCCAAATGTGTATTGGCTCCCCAGTGGAAGGGTTGACTATTTCAAGGCACTCAGTGAGTGCCATTTTGGAACAGCAATATTGGTGGGAGCAAGGAGAAGCCCTGGATGAAATAAATCTCCAGGGTTGGGAGATAAATTAAAATCAGGTTGTTAAAAATAATAATCTCTAGTCCATTATTCTGATCTGGCTGCTTCTGATTCTCCCGGAAATAAAACAGACTCCTCGGTGAATCCACTCTGTATCCAGATCACACTTCCTCAATCCCCATTCATGAGGAGGTTATTGGCACTCGAAGCTGATCAAAAGGCCAGTTCCCAGACATTGGCCAACCTTTGTCGTGAAGTCTTAGGCCAGCAATCCTGAGCTTGAGCTCACCATTGTGGCCACACTTCGCTGCTGGCGCTCCACACCGCAACTCAGTGGGACCAACAGCAGCCTTCTGGCCACAGCATTCTTATGTTTCGTCTTGTGCTGACCTGGTCTTCCGCTGTGGTTCCCTTCTTTTTGTGGCTTCCCCAATGCTTGTTCCTGCTGACGCACCATCCTGATCGCTCATTATTGGCTTGGGTTGTGCATGAGTAAATTTGCAGGTCCATTTGGCAAGGCAGCTATAAAGAAGAGCGTGAGGGTTTGTGATGCTTTAGGACATCAGGACAATTCAGTGCAGATTGGTCATGACAGTTGTCAGTGTGTGATTCTGATTTGATGCTAGCTCTGTGATAATATCATAAAATGGTGTTCTTGTATGTCATAATATGGTGAGCATATCATGTAGTTGTCGAAGTACAACCTAAATCAGGTTCAAGAGTAAAACATGAAAGTCTGCAGACACCATGACTTAATTAAGAAAACCCAATGCTGAAGAAACTCCACTTGATGAAGGGCTCAAGCCTGAAACAATGTTTTATCTTTGTTATATAAAGTACATTTAAAACTCCAATTATCCAAAATGGTTGGGACTTGGCCTACATCAGACGAAGTTTTTTTTGGAGAGCTGGTCATTGTTTAAAAAAAAAATAGCCCAGTAGTAACAGCAAATCACATATCAATGTTTAAACTTCTTAAGCTTTAAAATAATGTTTAATTCTCACCAAAAAAAAAAATGCTGGCCGCAGCCAATCCCCGAGACCACCCAACTGCCGCTGCTGATCCCAGACATGAACCCAATGGTGCCGCTGATCCAAGGGAGGCTTACCGTGCCAGTGTAACACTAAATGGCGAGTTGGCAGGCTCCTGTCTCCCCGATCACCGGAGTTTCCAACGCCTGAGTCCTGACTCTGAAACCTCCCCTCGGCCTACCGCACATGCAGACCAGGGAAGTAGGCTGAGGGGAGGATTTGGAGTCGGCGTTGGATGTGCCGAAGATAAGAGGGGAGGGAAGGGAACACCACTGAGCCAGATGTCCCCGCTCCTGCATGGGAGCCCGAGGTCCCCGCTCCTGCCCGGGAGGCTGCTCTCCTTGATGACGCCCGGACAGGGATTCTTCCAACCGCTTGCAGTGGGGAGACAGTGGCACACAGTTTGAGAGGGAAAGTTGGAGAGAAAAGTCAATAGGGGTAGGTAAATGAGAAATGGAAAGAGAGGGGAGGGAGTTACCTGAAACGAGGACAATCCTTCTAATTTCATGTCACGCAAATGTTTTTTCAACCTGCGAGGTCAGTTCAGCTTCCAAAAAAATTTCAGATAAATGAGGATTTCAGATCTGTTTCTGATATCCCCACTTATCCAAAAATTTTTAAAATATTTCGGATAATTAGAGTTGTACCATACCCAGTGCGTGTAGGCCGAGGGGAGGATTCGGAGTCCAGACTCAGGCTTCGGAAGCTCCGGTGATCGGGGAGACAGGAGCCTGCCGACTCGCCAGTGAGTGTTCCACTGGCCTGGGATTCAGCAGTACCAATGGGTTTATGTCGAGGTTGGGTGGTCTTGGTGATCGGCGGCAGCCAGCATTTTTTTTGGTTGAGAATTAAACATTATTTTAGTGCTTAAAAAGCCTTCCCTTGTTGTTTAAACATTGATACAAGTGATTGTTGTTGTTTCTGGGCTGTTTTTTTAAATGACCATTTCTCCTGCTGAGTTTCTCCAACATTGTGCATTAAATCAGGTTAAATGTAGTTTTCTTTTGGCATACCTACTTTATCTTGCAATTCAGTCCCTCTAGAAATAAATTGTAACACTCCTTTTTCACCATATCGGTCTCCTGTAATTATTGTATTATCCTTTTTGCAGTTACATGTGTTTTCCTGATTTATACTGTACCCAACAGATTCTTCTCCCTTATTCTCTGAGTCCATAATCTGTTCTCTCTATTGCTTGTGCCCTTTTAAATTCTGGGCAACCCTACCTCCTTTTCCTGTCTCTTTTACAAGTTAAGGATTTTGGAATATGTAATACCCCTGATTACGATATTGTACAACCACATCTTTGTAAAGGCTGATGGACTGCACTTCTTCACTTGTATTTGTGTGACTAATTCACTTCTACTGTTATGAACATTTGCTTTTTCAATCTTTTGTATTGGTTTTTATAATAAATACAGTATAATGAAGAAAAGGGAGCAAAACTGAAAATGCAATATCACAGATGTATATATATATTAAGATAAAACTTCAAACTCAGTCCCCCCTCCACTGCACTGGGTGAATACATCTCCATCCTATATATAAAAAACCTACTCTATTAAAAAAAAATCTGTATCTCATTTGGAAGAGTGAGTATATCAAATCACATTAAAAACATTTACACCAAATGAAAATAAGACAAAAAGGTCTATTATGAATACTATGTAGATTCAAAGAAAGAATTGTCAATTTTTTTTTTTTTTTCATTTTTCTGTCTCTAAATGGAGAAGTACACTCAGTGTCTCGCCGACAAACTTTAGTCATCGTCAGCCATTACATGATCTTGTACTATTGCCTTCTCCTTTGTAAATTTCTAAATTTTCCCTCAACATCACCTATCCCCAACTACTTAGGCCGAAGCCTCACCTATAGGCCTAGCTTCTTTGACTTTGTTAAAAAGCTGGTCATAGCCCAACTTAAATTAAACTCATTCCAACAACTCCCTTTTTCCCTAGTTCCAGTCACATGAATTGAAATCCATTTCTCCCACACAAGTCATTGAGCCACACATGGGACTCACTGATCTTATTAAACTTATGACATTTTGCAGGATACAAAGAACATTATAGCATAGTACAGGCCCTCTGGCCCATGATGTTGTGCCGACCTACTTTCTGAAAAAAACCGAAACCCTCCCTACCTCATAACCCTCTATTTTTCTTTCATCCATGTGCCTGTCTAAGATTCTCTTGAATAGCCCTATTGTTTCAGTATCCACCACCAGACTTGGCAAGGCATTCTAGGCACCCACAACTCTCTGTGTTAAAAACTTACCCCTGATGTCTTTCATAAACTTTCCTCCCTTCTCTTTGTACAGATGTCCCCTGGTGTTTGCTACTCCCGCCCTGGGAAAAGGTACTGGCTTTCTATCTTATGAATGCCTCTCAAAATCTTGTGGACCTGCGTTAAGTCACCACTCGCCCTTCTTCACTCCAAAGAGAAAAAGCCCCAGCTCTGCTAACCTTGCCTCATAAGACATATTTTCCAATTCAGGTAACATCTTGGTAAATCTCCTTTGCAGCCTCTCCACATCTTCAACATCCTTCTTGTAATGAGATGAACACAATATTCCAAGTGTGATCTCACCGGAGATTTATAGAGCTGCAACATTAACTCACGATTCCTGAACTCAGTGCCCCAACTAACAAAGCCCAGCACCTCATTGGCCTTCTTAACTATCCCATCAACCTGTGCAGCAACCTTGGGAGATCTATGGATTTGGACCCCAAGGTACCTCTGTTCTACCACACTGTTAAGTATCCTACCATTAACCACATAATCTGCCTTCAAATTTGAGCTACCAAAATGCACCACTTCAAACTTATCCAGATTGATCACCATTTGCCACATTTTAAAAAAAAATCTTCACCATTCAGACTTTTAATTTGGGTAACAGCTGTTTATGTTCCTTCAGCAGAACTTTCTTCTATGTCTCATCCATCTCACAGTGGAAAGAATTAAGAAATTAACAGGTTGAGGAAAAGCATACTTCTTTTCACAATCTGGAATAGTTAATCGATGGATTGTGTTAGAAACTAAAGTTCGGCAATTATGAAAGAATGCCAACCTGCGTAGCCATTTTAATCAGTTTTTAGAAAATACATAAACTTAATCTAAAGACTTTGAAAACAAAAATAGTGTGTACGATTAGAAAGGGTTAACTGCTTTCAGCTCTGAGTAATTGTGAATCCCGATTCTGATACCAAGCAGTTAACATCTGTTAAAGACACAGTTCACACTTGGAATTCCCAGGCAAACATTTAGCCGTACTTTCACACAAACGGAATCAAAATAATGGTTTTACAGCTTAAAATAGGACATTTTAAATCACTTATTAGTAAAGGAAAAGAAAATGGTTAACAAAAGGACAGATGTTTGAAACTGAGGGAAACTCCCAATCAAATTTCACATTTTTTTCTTTAAGAATCTTAGCAAATGAAAGTAAAGCTTTAATATTCATATCAAAGATTATATGACAAGCTTTAGAAGTGGGTGGAGCCTCATAGCCAGGAATCTTCTTAAAGGAGACACACACACACACACACACACACACACACACACACACACACACACACACACACGTCTCTCCTTCCCTCTTTGAACATTTTATATCTCAATGTTCACACATGTTAAACCAAGTCTGACACTAAATGCAACCAATCCTCAAGGATTAAACAAAGTGAGTCAACATAAAGCTAATGGGCCAAAAGTGGCTTCCTCCATGCTGTAAAGAAGTAAGAAAGTAAACTGCAAATTTTTATTCTCAATCCCCCTCAGTACTTGTCTTGAGGCTGTTGCTTCCTGATGGAAAAGCTGCCACCCACATTTCCTCCCCATTTAGGAGCACGCAGTTATTTTGCAGTTGTCCTTAACTGTGTGTACTCCACCATGAACCAAAGCACGTGGTGCTCTCTCCTCTACTGGTATTGTTTCCATACGCCTTATTGGTCACATACCTATTCTCCATCATCTTTCCCTTCAGCTTCCACTATTCTCTCTTCTAGTCTTTCCCATTATGTATCTAAACTGCTGGTTGTCAACCTTTTTACACCCACAGATTCCCAATACAGAGCCAGTATACGGTAACATATAGAAGCCAGTTCTTCAGTGGAGTTCACAGTTGCCATGGCAACGGGTTCTGCAACATGTACATCCTTTGGAGATAATTTACCCTTTGATCCAACTTTCCACCCCACCCAATCAAAAGCTCAGCAATTTTTTTTTTTATATAGACCATCCCCCTGAATTCCCTTTCAACCCACCTTCTGTGACTTAGGATCAATGACCTGTTTTTCCCTGCGATTCTACAATGGTGCAAGAAAAAACACATTTGACACGCAAGGCCAATTTGCACGTGGAAGGGAATATTACTCTGGGTACAGGCGATGTTGTATCGCGAAGTTAAATTAAATATTTAAACTCGCAGCATAAATCAATAGCCTAATTTTTAGTATTGCAACAAAAAAAGAACACAAGAAACAGGAGCAGGAGAAGGCCATCCAGTCCATCGATTTTGTACAGATCATTGATCATTGATAAAATAAGCTCTGTGTTATACAGCCGATATGTTGAACAAAACGGAGACTGGTGCAATTGGAAATGGTTTAAAGATTTTAATTTTTTTCCAGCATTTTTTAAACTAGATAAAGTTTTTGAACAGAAACGCTTTTTGGCACTGAGTTATTTGTGCCCTTGAGGACCTAGATGGCTTTGTTTTGATGTTAAACATTAACATTCAGATTTCTTAACGTGCACAAAGCAGAAAGATAATTTCCATCAGCGGCCATAGTTCCCCACACCTAGAGCAGCATCACAAAGCCATACAGTAGAGGAAGAGGCCATTTAGGTCTCTGGTGACGTCTGCTTTTTATGGGCTATCCAGTTAATATCATTAATCTCTTCATTCCCGAGTACACTGTAAATTTTGTTCTCATTGAGATGACACACAGGACGGTGATCTCGGCGGTGGACCAGTGAAGGTCTCTGTGGTTGAAGAACACACAGGCAGCGGGCTGTTGGTGACTAGAGGCAAGGAGCCTGCCGCAGGGAGTTGGGACCTCGGGCTGCCGTGGGAAGCGGGGACCTCGGGCTGCCGCGGGGAGTGGGGATGGTCAATTAATGTGTGCTTTAGTTTCAACTGTATCTACAACAATTTATTGAAACCCCAATTTAGCGCAACCCAATTATTTGGGCCCAAACCATCATGTTATAATGGCGTTCAACTGTACCTTGCCTTGTGAGTGAGGAAACAGGTTTGGTAGGTCTCAAAGACAAGGACTCTGGAGACAGTTTTTGTAGTGAATAATTTTATTTACAGAAGGCAAGTGTGGGAATGGTCTCTCTTTCTCTCTCTCTCTCTCTCACACACACACACACACACACACACACACACACACACACACACACACACACACACACACACACACACACACACACACACACACACACACACACACACCCCCAAACTGGTACATATAATGATCAAGGAAAGGTCACTAAGATGCTCCACCATCCCTTGAATCAGTGCAGGCATGGCTCTATGCTACAAAGGACACTAATTAAACACTCCCAACCTTTTAACAGTGCACACCTTACCAACAGTTTCTCCAGCACCTTTCCATGTTTCTAGGCCTGGAGCAAAGCTGGCAAAGAACACATGGCACCTTTACAATGCTGGAGGGTCTGGTCCAGGTTGTTAGCAGTGTTAATCCAATTACAATAGCCAAAGGCCAAATATAGACAGGTTGGAGAGTCCAGTCCAAGTCATTTACGTGGAGCCAATGGCAAGGTGTGCACTAATAGGTGAGGTGGAACTAAATCTTGATTGGCAGCTGGTTTGTCCTCTGACTAGGTAGGGGGCAGTGTTGTCACGTGACAGCCACAAGCCTTCCCAATACACCTTGTTCACTGTTATTTGATATTTGTAACAAGTTATTCATTTACTTTATCATTATTACCATATGTAACAATGTATTTTGCATATGTTAAAACCAATAAAAAAATTTTGAAAAAGAATTAAGAATATTGAACATTGTAATGGTAATTACCATTCACCTACACCAGTGGGTCTCAACCTTTTTTTTTCCACTCATATACCACTTTAAGTAATCTGTGATTAGTAAAGGATTGCTTAAGGTGGTGTATGAGTGGAAATGGAAGGTTGAGAATAACTGCTCTAGACCCAATTGTCACTGAAATATTGTTCTTGAGAAAATTGTAATTGGCCCATTTCCTTTGGAGTTATGAAACCCTGCAAAAGGAGTAGACATAGCCCAGGACATCACAGGTAAAAACCTCCCCACCATCGAGAGCATCTACAGGGAACACTGCCGTCAGAGAGCAGCAGCAATCATCAAGGATCTGCATCACGTTGCACACACTCTGTTCTCGCTGCTTCCATGAGGAAAGAGGTATCGGTGCCTCAAGACTCACACATGACCAGGTTCAGGAATAGCTGCTACCCCTCTGCCATCAGACTCCTCAATGACAAACTTAATCAGAGACTCATTTAAGGACTCTTACTGTGCACTTTATGGATTTTTCTTCTCTGTATTGCACAGTTTTTTTACATTTCTTTATTTGTTTACATGTGTACATTGAGAAGCTTTTTCCAATAAGAGAAAATTCTGCCTCGCTCACAGGAAAAAGAATCTCATGGTTGTATGTGTATGTACCCTGACAATAAATCTAAAATCTATCTTGACACCTCCAACTAAATGGTATTGTTATGAGCCCAGAGGACCCCAAAACCCAGCAGCAATAGAAATTCACCAAGAAAAATGGTTACTTAAACAAAAGATGTTTTTAATTATCTTTAAACATGAAAACAAAATCAAACTTTAACTTATTACTATTAACTTAACCTAACTTAACCCCCTTCTAATTCTAAGCGCACGTGTATGTAATGTGGTTGTAAGTTCTGAAAAGTTCTTTGATTCACAATCCAATCTCACTTCTCACTCCTCCAAGTTCACTAGTATCAGGCAATTCTTAGACTGTGCACAGAATTTAACATTTATGATTTTCACCAGGGTTTGGTGCTTGAAATGGTTACCGCTCAGGAAGGTGCTTGTCGGTTTTAAGAGAGAGATTTGTTGCTCGTTGGACACCCACAACTAATTCCTTCTGATCAGCCACTTCAATGTTTTCCTGATGATATCCTCTTTCATTCAAGTCATCACAGAGTTCCTTTTTGTTTCCCTTATTTCAAGTGAAACATTAGGCAGCCAGTCCTCTCCTCTTGTATGGGCCACAAGGGCTTTGCCCAGGCTGAACTAAGGACTCACAACCCGTCTTCAAAATGGGGTTTCCCCACAAGCTTGCCAGCTTGTCCTGTTCCAGTTCCAGCTGCTACTGCTGAACTATAGAACTGAATTCTCACTCTCTCTCTCTCTCACAGAGAAAACCACATGACCCTCTTAGAACATCAAACTGCAAATTCAAACCGACTGTGGCTCTGGACCTAATCTTCTGAGTTTGCTCATCTGTTGCTTTCCAAAGCAATAATCCATTGCTCCACAGCATGTCCAATTAACGTCTACTTGTGAAGTCCTTATAGGCATTCTTCAAAGTTTTTGCAAAGGCACCCAGAGCCTGGACTGTCTGGCTTGAGCAGAGCACTGGCATTTTAAATGAGATCTATTTTGAAATGTTTGTATGTGACCTACACTAAAAAGCCTGTCACAATTTATCTCCTTTTAAACATTCTATATAAAATATAGCATGATCTGTTATAGTATTAACATTGAATTCTCCGGTTTCCATTCGCCCCCACTCCCTTCTCCCTCTTTCTGTATCTTGACATCTCCCTTCCTCCAGCTACCTACCTTCTGTCTGTCTGTCTCTTTCCCCCCATCCCTCTATCTCCTTTTCTCCAGCTCAGCATTCACAGAGCTACACCCCTCTTCAGATTAATTGTCTCTATTTCTCTCCTACCCTCCACGTCCGCCTGTGGGCTCTTAGCTGTTGGCCTGTGCTTTTCCCCCACCCCTCCTTCACCCAGCCTTTATATTCAGGTGCCTTCCTGCTTTTAACTTGTACCGTGAACAAAGGGCTCAGGCCCAAAACATGGGTTATATATCTTTGCTTCCTCTGGACTCCGTGGGATCTGCTAAGTTTCTCCAGCACTTACGTGCATTGCCTACAATCTGCCTGCCAACTTTCTTGTTTCACGCTGTAAAACCTACACCTACCACCAGAGGGAGTCATCAGCATAGACTGCAGCAGTGTGAAAGGGAAATCCATGATCAGCCGTATTTTCCATACCTTTTGGTATCCTGGTCAGGAATAAACTCCAGAGGGTTGTTAACTCAGCCTGTGACATCACAGGATCCAGACTTCACTCCATCGAGGACATCTACTAGAGGCGGTCTTAAAAAAAAAGCAGCCTCTATCCCCAGGGATCCCCACCACCCCAGGCCATACCCTCCTCACTCTGCTACCATCGGGAAAAGGTACAGGAGCCTAAAGACAAGCCCTCAAAGACACAGGGACAGCTTCATCAGATTCCTGAATAACCAATGAACCAAGGACACTGCCTTACTTTTCATGCACTATTTTGTTGTATTATTTATAGTAATGTTGTGAGATGGTTATAATATGAAGGTTTGTTCTGCGATGCTGCCGCAAAACACCAAATTTCATGACTTGTTCTTGACAATAAATTCAGATCATCCTCTAATTTGTGTTAAACTAAGGGGGGGAAAGTCCCATCATCATTCAGCTAATTCACAGCAAGTTAAATATACCTTGGATTTTGAGATAATCATTTCAGACTCTAGTTGTCATTTATCTTGTATAACTTATTTGATTAACTAAATTTGTCTTTTAAAATAATTGCTAGTTTATTTAAATGAACTTCATTAAAAAAAAATGTGTGTGACGATCAGAAGCATTTGGAGACTCAAAAGCCTTCGAAAGCCGATGAGCCGTCAAAGGTCATTGGGCAAAGGGCGTCAAAATTGTACACCTAAGGCCTACCTGTTAGGAGTCAGGGTCGACTTACCCAGCCCTCGACTGACAATAATAAGGGGCGAGTATGGACGTTGGTCTGGAACAAACATTGAGTGAACAAGGAGGAGCTGGGCATCATCCATGGATAGGAATGGTCAGTCAATGTTTCAGCTCAAGGCCCTTATGTGATTAAAGTGGGGACGGGGGCATATCAGGTATATAAAGTGGGGCTAACTTGGAGGGAAGGTGATAACTGGAGAGGGGCCATGCACTAGGGTAATTTTAAATTAATTTAAAAAATTTAAACATACAGCACGGTAACAGGCTCTTCTGGCCCACGAGCCCATGCTGCCCAGTAATACCCAATTAAATTATAACCCCCCCAATACATTTTTTAAGGATGGGAGAAAAACAGAGCACCCAGAGGCTCTGGTATTTTACAAGCAGAGAGAAAGGAAAGAAAGCAGGATTCATCTCTTAGAGAGCGAGAGAGAGAGAGAGAAGACAGTTCTACAGTAGCTTTTGAGGCTGCAACATGGCAAGCTGGCAGCTTGTTGAAAACCCCATTTTGAAGACAGGTTGCGAGTTATGAGTTCAGCCTGTTCAAACCCCTTGTAGTCCTTACAAGAGGGAATGGCTGGCTAGAATGTTTCTCCTGAAATAAGGGAAACAAGAGGAATTCTGTGGTGACCTAGAAGAAGAGGTTATCATTTGGAAAACCAATGATGGAACAAGTTTCTTCGGCAGGACATTGAAGTGGCTGATCGGAGGAAATCAGTTTGTGTGTGTCCACCAAGCAACAAATATCTCTCTGAAACCAACAAGAACCTTCCTGAGTGGTAACCATTTACCTTTCAGCACCAGAGCCTGGTGAAGATTCATAAATGTTAAATGCTGTGCACAGTATAAGAATTGCCTGATATCGGTGAACTTGGAGAAGTGAGGTGAATGATTGGACTATTAAAGCAAAGAACTTTCTTGAACATATACACATTGTATACAGGTGCACTTAGAGTTAGAAGGGGGTTAAGTTAGGTGTTAATAGTAATAAGTTAAAGTTTGATCTTTTTTTAAGTTTAAAGAAAATTAAAAGCAACTTTTGTTTAAGTAACCATTTGTCTTGGTGAATTTCTATTGCTACTGGGTTTTGGGGTCCTATGGGTTCGTAACAATTCAAACCTGCATTGCTGTAACAGCGTTTCGCTAACTGTCACGCCCCTAATAGACAGAGGAAGGTGGAGAGACAGATGGTGAAAAGATGGGAGGGTTGGGGAAGGAAGGGTTAGAGAGAAAAGTAAGAATGGAAACAGGTGAGGAGAGATAGAAACAGTGGAAGCCGATAGCCGACATGGGGATGAGACTTCTCATTTCTTGCTGAAAAAACAAGCATCTCCAGTTATTGTGTTTTTCCGGCTTTGCAGGACATTGTATCAGGTTCATTTTCTCCTTCCAACGCAATCAATTTCGCATGGAGGTTTACAATTTCCAAGCATTCTTGTTTAGTGCAACGCTGTTACAGCACCCGGTTCGAATCTGGCACTGTCTGTGCAGAGTTCATATGTTCACCCCGTGCCTGCGTGGCTTTCTTTCAGGTGCTCCAGTTTCCTCCCACCCTTCAAAAACATACGGGGGGGGCGGTGTATGGGTGTAATTGGGCAGCATGGGCTCATGGGCTGAAAGGACCTGTTACCATGCTATTTGTATATATGTTTTTAAAATAAAATATATGAAGAAGCCCAATTTGAATGGAAAACATTGCAAGTGACCTGCCCAAGAGAACTCTGGTGGCTATCACTGTCTGTTCATGACAGGATTCATGGATGTCTGTCTGTTAAAAAATGGGGTAATGTGGAAAAGTACTGAAGCAAAAAAATCAGTGACAATATTACTGAATGGCAGTGCAACTACAATGGGTTGCTTTAGTCGTACAGTACGTGGACATTACCCCTCCATAAATCTTCGTCCGCGAAGCCAAGCCAAAGAAAGAAGAACTTCCTTCTAGACTTTCCGTATTTCTCATCACCCAACCATACATCAAACATGAAAGCAGAAGATGGCGAAAGTTCTCAACAGGCCAGGCAGCATCTGCAGAAGAGGAAACGGAGTCGAACTTTTCAGTCCATAGTATTCGTCATTTCCGGATTTGGACCTGAGATGTTCACTTTGCTTTTCCCCTCTCTGCAAATGCTACCTGACCTCCTGAGAGTTTTTCCATCACTTTTTTTTTACACATACAACACGATAACAGGCCATTTCGGCCCAGGAGTCTGTGCTGCCCCAATTCACACCCAATTAATAATTTCTGCTTTAATTTTGGATTTCAGCATCTGCAATTTTATTTCAGATTTGATCTTCTGCAATTTTATTGCGGATTTCAACATCTGCAATTTTATTGCGGATTTCAGTATCTGCAATTTTATTGCAGATTTCAACATCTACAATTTTATTGTTGATTCCAACATCTGCAATTTCATTTCGGATTTCAACATCTGCAATTTCATTTCGGATTTCAACCCCTACAATTTTATTGCAGATTTCAGCATCTGCAGTTTCATTTCGGATTTCAACCCCTACAATTTTATTGCAGATTTCAACATCTGCAATTTCATTTCGGATTTCAACCCCTACAATTTTATTGCAGATTTCAGCATCTGCAGTTTCATTTCGGATTTCAACCCCTACAATTTTATTGCAGATTTCAGCATCTGCAGTTTCATTTCGGATTTCAACATCTGCAATTTCATTTTGGATTTCAACCCCTACAATTTTATTGCAGATTTCAACATCTGCAATTTCATTTCGGATTTCAACCCCTACAATTTTATTGCAGATTTCAACATCTGCAATTTCATTTCGGATTTCAACCCCTACAATTTTATTGCAGATTTCAACATCTGCAATTTCATTTCGGATTTCAACCCCTACAATTTTATTGCAGATTTCAGCATCTGCAGTTTCATTTCGGATTTCAACATCTGCAATTTCATTTTGGATTTCAACCCCTACAATTTTATTGCAGATTTCAACATCTGCAATTTCATTTCGGATTTCAACCCCTACAATTTTATTGCAGATTTCAGCATCTGCAGTTTCATTTCGGATTTCAACATCTGCAATTTCATTTCGGATTTCAACCCCTACAATTTTATTGCAGATTTCAACATCTGCAATTTCATTTCGGATTTCAACCCCTACAATTTTATTGCAGATTTCAGCATCTGCAGTTTCATTTCGGATTTCAACATCTGCAATTTCATTTTGGATTTCAACCCCTACAATTTTATTGCGGATTTCAGCATCTGCAGTTTCATTTCGGATTTCAATATCTGCAATTTAATTGCGGATTTCAACATCTGCAATTTTATTGCGGATTTCTGCGCCTGCAGCCTCTATTTGGATTTCCATTCCCCGCGGTTTTGTTTCAGATTCTGCCACATCTGCAGGACTGTGCTTTGCCCTTCTGGGGAGAAGGGCCAATGGAGGTGGGGGGGGGGTGGTGAATTGGTCCCGCTCATGGGTGAATGGCGGGGCAGGCTCGATGGGCTGAAGAGCCTCTTTCTGCTCCCGTGGACCAAGAAGGAGAAAAGACTCGCCCGGTCCACAAGCAAAAATACCTCGACCACGGGTGGGGATGGGGGGGGGGGGGGGTGGGGGGAATGAAAAGCGAGCGAGGGTGGCAAGTGGCACCGCGATTGACAAGGGCGCATCGAAGCGCAGGAGCGATCCCCGGGGGACGCGTTGAGTGACAGCTGGGCGCTGCGCTGACGTTCGGGGACCTCCGCGCTGCAGCGCGTTTATAAGCGGGGCTCGGTGCCAGCAGCCTTTGTGTGTGTGTGTGATCCTGGTTGGTTCTGGAGAGAGGCACAGCGACCCATTCTGATCATTATTGTGTTGGAAGCAGAGAGAGAGGGAGAGATTTAAAGGGGGCAAACTGCAAATAACCTTGACAAAGAGTCAGGGAGAGAATGCAATCACTGGTGTCTCGGATAAGGGAATCGCAGCGAGAGGAGTTTATATAAAGGAACAACTAACGACCCCCCTTTTTTTTATTATTTGCAAAAGATGACAGCTTCGTCCGCTACTCGGGTCTTTGTGCTCTCCCTTGTGTCAATTCCAACGACCTACCTCTTTAATTTGTGGTCCTCCATCTGCAGGTGAGTGGGGTGGGGGGTGGGGGGTGACTGAAGAGCAGGAAGGTTGAGTGTTGGGGGGGGGGGTGGTTGGTGAAGACCTCGACTCTCTGCCCTTGACCATCATTTTGCACCTTCCTTGAAGTAGATATGCCGAAAGTCCATTCAAGTGGCTGGTGAGTTCCCAGCCCGAAATGTGCTCTGGGGACCTGTTCAACCAACATGGGTGAAGTGGGACCTCACCAGCTGACATGAAAACTGAAATAGGCCATTTCCATTTCAGCTGGCATTTATAAATGTGGGTTTACATTTAATGGTGGGCCAAAACAAGTGTTGCATTAAATAATTTACAAATCTAATTCACCTGGTCTCGCATATTCCCTCCTGCTTGCCGGGGTTGCAGGAATTGGAATTTGGATCTGCATGGTGTGGAGTAGATCTGAACTATTAAAGAAATGCTGTTTGGGTTAGTTCAGTTAACTGTAACTTCAGAAGCTGTCTCTATTACAAGGGAGACGAGAACCCTGATGTCTGGGTGGTGGGGGTAGTGGGGGAGGGGATAGACTTGCATCGTTCATTGAAAGTGGCAGGGCAGGCTGTCAATGTGATCAATAAATCTTTGGTTTTATAAATTGGAGCACAAGAGCTTGGAAATTCTGATGAGCCCGTATAAGACACTGGTTCGCTCAAGAAAGGAGCAATGGGCTCAGTTCTTGGAGTTAAACTGTAGGTATAATGTCAAGGTTTTCGAGATGGTGGAGGAGATTTATACAAATATTGAGGGACTTCAGTGATGTAGGTGGACTGGAGAAGTTGAGGTGCACCCCTTTGGAAGAAGGGAGGTCGAGAGGGGATTTGGGAGAGGTATTTAATATTATAAGGAGTATATTCAGAGTAGATAGGAACTGTTTTGAACTGCTCCATTAACGAATAAATCGGCAAGAGAACTCAGACATGACATGAGGGAAATATTGGTTTACGTGTTGAGTGTTTAGGACCAGGAAGGTCGTTGCCCGGTGGACAAGTGGAGACTCATTTGTGAGTTGTGATTGGTAAAATAACCAATCAGAAGGGTATTGCAGGGCCGAGGAGAGAGTGGCCGAGTTGGGCCGAACGACCTCATCTTGTGGTGCAGCCATCTTGTCGATCTGTGTTCTTAAGTATTGCAGACATTTATTTTGTGGCTAAATTTTCCCTTTGCTTAATTCTGGTCATGTTGAAGATGAAGACGATTTTTTTTGGTCTCAATAATTTAATTTTGTGTCCCCACTTGCATTTTTAGACATTCACTAGCCTGGTCAACTTGAGTAATTTTTAATAAAAATCAGATTCTGTAACATCAAAGTAAAATCAAACTTAAATCAACAAGTGAGTGTTATTTTCATTTCCAGCAGTCGTTGGACAATCTTTATTGTTGCATTGTTGATCTTGGTTTCCATTGAAGTCGTGGCATTTCTCTTGGTTAGAAGGAAACCTCCAAAGGATCCTCTATTCTATGGTGAGTAAAACATAATAAGGAACAGTTAAACCCCCTGGTATCTGGCACCTACAGGGATTAAGCGAGTTTTCCGGTTGCTTGAGATTCCCTCTTATAATGCCCAGCTAATACACCAGCATTAAAAAATAAACAGTCTAAAAGGCAAAAGACAGTGGAAAATATAATTTGAAAGAAAAAAACAGTATTGTAGTCCTTAATTTTGTAAAGTTCACTTTAACAGGTAATTCCTGTAACTTACAAAATTTAAATTCAAACTAGCACTGTAATGATGTTGCGCTGGCCGCTGTCATAATTAACCCCCTCTCCTCCAGGTTAAAAGATATAAACATTACTAATATACGTAATAACATACTAATAAAGATAAAATCTCTGACTAAGCAGGGATAAGGAGACACTTTTAAAAGCGTCATCCCAGCGCCAAGCAGAATCAATCGGGTCTTCGACCTGGGTGACGGCATTTTATTCAACACAAATTTATTCAAACATGAGCAAAAATCACGACCGCTGGCTGAATATTTGCTCTCATTTTTACCAAAGGTTTATGTGTTACTTCAGAGAACATTTGCGTTTACAATTTGAAACTTTTATTTAATTTTTTACTTTTTTGTTTATATCCATCCATCTATTTATCTCTTTATTTATCTCATGTTTTGCTGGTTGATTGAAGTTGCCATTTGCTGAATAACAGGGGTTTTACTGTAATGTCTACTTGCCATATAGAGATAGAATCAATCTGGGTGATTTGTGCTTTGAAAAAACTCTCAAGTTAATCTGATAATAATTGTGTTCTGTTTTCTTCATGACAGTGTATACAGTGTTTGCATTTACCAGTGTAGTGGATCTCATTATAGGACTTGAACAGGATGGGCTCATTGATGGATTTATGACCCTGTACCTAAAAGAGGTAAGCAGAAATAGTGTGAGATCTTCAGAAAGAGATAAAAGGGACTAGTTTTGATATGAGGCAATAGTTTGTTTATTGTTACATGCACAAAGACAATGTGTTTTTGCAAGCAGTCCAGCCAGACATCTCATACATAGTACAATGTATAAGACACAATACAAAACTGTGAGGTTCATTTCAGCAAGAAAAAAGCTGCCCCTGATTCTGGTGGGGTGTGAACTCACACGTGTGAATCTTCTTCCTGACATGAAGGGGAGGCGGTGAAGACGGGATGAGTCTTTTAAAATATTGCTTGGTTTTCCAAGGCAGTGGGAGGGGGGCTATGTGTGATGGACTGAGCCATGCTCGCCACCCTCCACTGAGTCTTGCAGTTTTGTGTGGGGCAGTTCCCGTAACACGGTGATGCTCCCTGCCAGGATACTTTCAATGGTGCATCTGAGGAAGTAGAAGTGTGCTTTCTTGGTCGAAAATGGCGGGAAAGAATCCATGTTCTTTTAGTATCTCACCTGATTTTCATCGAAGGAAGAAAAAGAAAAAAAAAATCATTGAAGGACAAAACAATTCTTAGACTTTGGGAAGTCAACCTTTTCTGATGTTGTTCCCGGCAGATTGTGTAAGGAAGGTTATCCATTTTCTAAAGATGCTTCTGTGTGAATGATTAAAAAAAAAATTAAATGTAGACATGCAACACGTTAACAGCCCCTTTCGGCCCACGAGCCCGTGCTCCCCCAATGACACCCAATTAACCTATTACCTTTTAAATCACCTTTTAAAAGGTGAGGAAGCCAGAACACCTGGAAGAAGCCCACGCAGACATGGGGAGAACGTATAAACTCCTTAGAGACAGCACCGGATACATACCCGGGTCGCTGGTGCTGTAACTATGACAACGTCACAGAATCACAGAGAGATACTGCATGGCAACAGGGCCATCAGCCCACATTGTCAGTGCCGACCATCAAACACCAGATTAATATTACTGATACCCTGACCCATTTTATGTTCCCCACAGTCCCATCAATGTGCATCTCTCTTCTCCCAGATTCTACCATTCACTCACACATGAGGTGGACAGTTAACCAACCAACATACTGGATGTGAGAGGAATCTGAGAAACTTAAGGAAACGCTGGGGGAAGGTGCAAACTCCACACAGAGGTCAAGATTGAATTTGAGTCACTTTTTGAGCTGTGAGGCAGCAGGTTTACTTGCTGCCCCCATCTGGTGCTCCATATGATGGAGACTGTGCTTCTATAAACATCATCAGGATGTTGAGGGACAGAACTGGCGATTCGTTTTGGATCCTCCGACTTTTCATTCAGGAGTACCACCAGGTTTGCTGTTCTGAGCGTGTATAAAGTGTCGGGGACACTGCCGAGACGGTAAATGATTTTTATAGATTTGACAACCGACTCAGCGATGGGCCGTAGCTTTTGTTGCCTGTGGATGCCTTGTGGGAAAGGCTTGCTCTTTTCTCTGCAATGGCATTTAGGGGCACGAGCCTTTATTGCCACCCGAGGCCTTGCACTCGAGAATTGGAATGACTACACTCAGAAATTAGGTCTCTTCACTAAGTGCAGAAGCCTTAACATTCTGTGACACATTTTTAGACAGGCATTCAGATTTCCTCCTTTTCTCCCTTCATTCTTTTAGTAAGCATCAATTGTTTTTTCCTTTTAAAATATTTCTATTGATTTTAATAAAGAACTTATACAAATGAAAAAAAGGTGCAATTCAATAAGATAATATGGACATTTACACAAATTAAATATGACATTCTGTAAAACACTAACATACATAAATTGTAAAACATATCCATAATTCATATTCTAAATTTAAAAAAAACTAATAATGCAAATTACTTCTATAATTTGCAGCATTCTTGCAGAACTAGGAGGGGTTTAAGGTCAAGGAATATTTTCCTCCAGGAATCTCCATTTGTCTGCTGAATCAAAGAACGAACTGTGGAGGCAGAGGACACACTAATTTCCTTTATCCTTTGGCTGACCTTGGGTGAAGATTTTCTGGTGAAATTCAGCAAGCTGTGGACGGGGATTGGATTTATTACTTTTAATACACGAGAAGTATAAGAAGCTTCCTTTTTGTTTTAAAGCTTGGTCAAATCATTGGATTTAATGAAGATCATTAAGGAGGTGGGGGTTTAGTCCTTCGGAGTGTGAAAGGGATGCAAAGGGCCTACCAGAGGGCTGGAGAATATTTGCTGGCTAGGTATGGGTGGACCGGGAGACATTGAGATGAGATTGTTGAGAGCAAAATACGGAAATGAAAAGTTTTGAACTTCCTCCTCTCTCCAATTTTGTTGTGGTTATTCTCCATTCCCTTGAGAACCAGTGAACACTTCCCATCTCCCTGTCACTGCAGATTAACCCATTGCGTGGTCACACAATGGTAATATTCACCAGTGTTTTCCAACGCAAGGTTTGTAGAGAAGGTCATGTTCAAATTCACTGGATTTGCATTTGCAGGCTAGCATTTTCTTATGAATTTGGGGAAAAGTTGGAAGACAGTGGACTGGAGAATAAGGCTTGTGTAATGTTGCGGCAACAGAGATTTGTCGAGTTTTACCTCATTCAAAGCAAAGTTAAACATGATATAATTAGTGAACAATTGTTTCAAAATCACCCATAAAAGCACAATGCTGGAGAAACTCAGCAGGTCAAACAGAGTATATTTTGAGCAAAGAAGAAGGTACATTTTGCTCATACTGTACCTTGATGAAGGGCTCAAGCCCAAAATGTTGGTGATGTATCTTTATCTTTGCTGTATAACGTGCACTGTTTGACCTGCTGAGTTTCTCCAGTGTTGTGTTTTTACTTCTGCAGACTTCCGTGTTTTACCCCTTGCCTGTGACTTTTTTTTAATGTTCTGCGTAACCAAATTCTGTATATGTCTAATTCCCAATGATCAAATGTATTTCTTTTGATACGCTCTGGACTTCTTTGACCACTTCATAATCAAAGTGCTGAATTCTCACAGAAAGGAGAAACGTGGTTTTATCTTGCTTTGATAATCACAAGATCACAAGATATGGGAGGAGTAGTAGACCCATTGGCCCATCGAATCTGCTCTGCCATTCTAATCATGAGCTGATCCAACTGCCCACTCAGCCCCACTCCCTGGCTTTCTCCCCATAACCTTTGAAGCCCTGACTAACCAAGTACTTTCAATCTCTGCCTTAAATACACTCAACCATCTCCCTTCCATGGCCGCCCGTGGCAACAAGTTCCATAGACTCATGACCCTCTGACTAAAGACATTTTTACACTTCTCTGTTTAAATAAACGCTGTTTTATCCCGACATTATATCCTCTTGGTCCCTACCTTGGGAAACGTCCTTGTCGCATCTACTCTATCCAGGCCTTTCAGCATTCAAAATGTCTCTATGAGGTCTGTCTTCATCTTTCTGTACTCCAAAGAGTACAAATAAAGTCTCACCAGAGCCTTTTGGAGTCTCAACATTACATCCCTGCACTTGTATGCTATCCCTCTAGAAATGAATGCTAATTATGAACATATAAAATGCTTCAGTGAGACAAGTGCTTCACGAGGTAAAATCTAATGCTTTGTGTTCTTGGCATGTGTAAGTCCTGTCATGGCCCTTTTGTTTTTGTTCTACAGGGTGAGCCTTACCTGAGCACTGGCCATGGTCACATGGTTTGCTACTGGGATGGTTCTGCACACTACCTGATGTATCTCTTGATGGTAGCAGCGATTGCCTGGGAGTAAGTTGATAACGTTTTAAGAGATCAAAATTACCATTTAAAAAACCTGCGCGACTCTGAGTGTGGAGCAACAGTCACAGGTCCTGATGGTTATTTGGTGTGAATTTTAAACCAATCGTGTTTTAAGTGCACTGACGGGCATTGAATACGAGCAAAGAGATGACTGTCCAACTCTATAAAACGTGGGTCAGTTCGTGCAGTACTCGTCAACACATTGTGGGGTAGTGCTAGAGAGGGTGAAGAGGAGATTCACTAGAACATTTAGTGTCATAGAGTCATACGACTTGCAAGCAGGCCATTTGGCCCAACACACCCATTCTGACCACCCTTTCGTATTAGTTCCATTTTCCAGCACTTGGCCGGTTGTCATTAATACCTAAGTGATTCAATTGCCCATCAACCTCTTCTCAGTGGCTCTGCTTCAACCATTCTCTCTGGTAGTGCACTCCAGGTCTAGAATGGTTCAGTTATAAGATGAAACTGGAGATTTGTTTTTTTCTGGAGCAGAGAAGGTTTAGAAGGGATGTGATTGAGGTATGTAAAATTATGACATCCATAGATAGGGTAGGCTACAGAATCTTTTACCTTCTTCTGAGGTGAATAGACCTAGGGTAAGGAATTCAGAGATTGAGAGAGGATCGGCATTTTCTCACCTAGAGAGTGGCGAATACTTGGGAGTGTACTACCAGAGAGAATGGTTGAGGCAGAGCCACTGAGAAGTGGTTGATGGGCAATTGAATCCCTTAGGCATTAATGACAACCAACCAAGTGCTGGAAAATGGAACTAATACAGAAGGGTGGTCAGAATGGGTGTGTTGGGCCAGATGGGTTGTGCAGGTTCAAAGATTACTCGTGATGGGAAGTTAACACTAACATTGCAAAATAAACATCCGTACCCAACCCAGCCACTTTGGGAAGATGTACACTTCCCACTTCCAGCTCCACAGATGTATTTAGTTTCCTTTACTTGGTTTATTTTAACTTGCAGTTCATCCTTTTTGCTCATTCCTTGCTTTCAGGGAAAAGAAGGCCTTGTTTGTTATCTTTTTTATTTAAATGATGCATTTAGGGTTTATCTTGTTAAATTGTTCTTAGAACCAAATTGTGAACAGTCTGGTGATAAGATAACAACCTTCAGACAATGTAATTTCATGCAAGCGTCTTTTGGTTCAGTAATGTGTTCTCATTTAAAGCTTATCGTTTACTCGTTGAAATGCAACACAGAGTAAAACCAGATTTTGTTATTATTTGATGTAATTTGAAGCAACGTCCAACTTCTGTCAACTCTACAGCATTGATAGAAACTGGAAAAAAAATGTTGGATGAAATATAATCGGTCTGTAATTCACAGGCTAATATTTTAAAATGGAAAGAAAATTGCAATGATTTTTTTGGGAGATGTTAAAATAAAAGGTTATTTCTATAAAATATGTTAATCAAGATATCCTTCAGAGAGGAAGAACTGAACATCACTTTGCCTAGTACGTTGGTTCATTTATAAAGAAGATAATTGCAGGGAATCTTTGGAAATAATGTTATTCCCTTTACAATAATGTGTTAATTCTGAGATCTATTGTAATGCTTACATCTTCTGAGATCCAAAGTGATATTCTATATTGAGTTTGGATGTTGAGTTGAGTGAGTTGTTCTACAGTGCATTAATTTCCTTGGCTTCTGATCACTGCTACTGAATGGACTGCTAAATGCACCAATGGGTTATGATACTTAGCAATGTGAATTTGTAAGGTGTCTATTAGTTTAGTTAATATTAGATTAATTGGGATAGTCTTGAGGGAAATATAGTTTATCACCTGGTAATAAAGGGCTGAATGTTCCTGGCTAACCCCGGAGCACCTGCTTGTGGCAAGAGGCTGTCAGTTTTGACACCACGAATGGTCTTCTTGGCCATCCTTCAAGCTCGAGGATAACTTGCTTCCACTCCTCCTTTGTACACTCTGAGGTGGTTGATGAGGTAGAAGTGTACAAAAAGGGGCAGGAAGTGCCAGTTAGGATGGGCAGATGGGTCGTTGGTGAGGTGGTGAGTCCTTCTGCTGTTACTCTGGAATCTGGATGCTCCCAATGCCGTCTCAAAATTCTCAATACCAATCTGAAAGTACTCTAAATAATCACAGGTCAGAGACTTTCAAGAATCAATGGAAATATTGCATTTTTTTTTAAGGTGGCTACGAACACATCCATGATTTTTTTTTTCCTCTGTCCTCCAAATAATCTCTTCCAGTGACACACCAGGTGTAGACTGTTTCAGGAGTCTGGTGTTGTCCATGCAAAGAACATAGTCTAATGGAGTTAAATAAGTGTAGCTAGATCTTCTTGCTGAGGACCTTGGTCTGAGGGCAGACATTGATGTTGGTTTGTTTATCATGTAAATGGATTGGAAGATTAGAAAGGACAGGAATCCTCTGTAAATAGCAGAAGGAGTGATCAGCAGAAAACTACCCACCTCCCCAGGTGCCTCCTACCCCACCCATGGAAGAGTATGCTATTGCTACATTGGTCTCATCACCTGCCACCTCAGACCCAACATTGGTGATACTTCTGCAGTGATTTGAGGTGGTCCAGGTCTCAGAAACAAATGGGAGGTCAGGGATCATTGCTGGCCAGGAGGCCATATTTTGTGCCTGGTTTGGTGTTCAGGTTAGAGTCATTTTCTTCCTTGGCACAAGCTGGTGAAGAGAAGGTGATAGAACATAGAATATTATAGCAGAGTACAGGCCCTTTGGCTCATGGTGAGCCAACCCATACATAACTAAAAAAAACACCCAAACCCTCCCTACCTCATAACCATCTATTTTTCTTTCATCCATGTGCTTGTCTCATCAATGTCCCTATTGTACCGGCCTCCACCACCATCCCTGGAAATGCATTCCAGACACCCACAAATATATATCCCTGATATCTCTCCTAAACCTTCCTCCCTTCATTTGGAACAGAATATCATGTAAGTCTGTACCTATGTCTAAATGTCTATCAATGTTTGCCTTCACTAAGAGGAAACTCCTGAGATATAGAAAATGGTGTTTGTTTTCCCTGATCTCACCATGCTCCTCTATTGTCAGAGTGTGCTTCTCCAGTGGGGGTGGGGGGGGTGGGGGCAGGTTAGTAAAGGTCCTTTGGTTTGTAGATACCTGTCATAACTTGTGGCATTACTGCTGAACAAAGACAATGTGTATTGCAGGAAAGTGACTGAGATCAGGTTGATCTTGGATCTCGAGCAGAGGTGATGTGGTATTCCATTAATCCTGTAAATTCCCTCACTCCAGTGGGAAGCATGCTTGAGGATGATTTACAGCGTGATGGTGAGGACTGAGAAAACGTTAAACCAACAATACAACATTGTTTTGCACTGAAGTTAAGTGTGTTGGGGGCCAATTGGTTAGGATCACAGTTGGAATGCTATCATGGTACAAGAATAAGATGGAGATAAGGTCTGCAGGCAGGCAGATGGGAAGAGGATGATCAACATTTCCTCCTGGTTAATGGAGTCTGAGGCTTTAGTGAGCTGGAGGGAGGCTAACTTGGCCCAACATTCACTGATGGACACCGTAGAGCCTAGAAGCTTGAGTGAGAGTTACTGGAGAAGGGAAACCCCAGGATGAATTAAGACCTTGAGGAGAACAGAAGTAGTTGTGGAGGAGGGAGAGGAGAAGCAGAGAGAAGCAAGACTGCAGAGAAAAGTGTTCCAAAATGCATTCTCTGTCCAAAATAGCACTGCAGGCACACGTGGGTTTTATAAGAGATATATGTGTGTGTTATTTATTCTATTATATCTTTGTGGTTTATGCCTTTATAGTTCTGGAAAATGCCGCAAGTTCTACTTATGTTGGACTGGGAGTGCATGTGAAGATGATACTTTATGTTTTTCAGGCAAAGTTACAGGTCCATTGGCTTATACTGGGTTGGATCGATTCTGATGAGTACTGTTGTGTTCTTAATGGGAAACCTTGTAGGTAAGAACAAAGCTCTCTGTCTATCACTTGTCTGCATTGACTCATCTTTATTCAATCATTTTGCATTATTTGAACTGTAAGTAATAAATATTTTTTATGAAATAAAGAATTGAAAGTTAAAAGTGATCTGGAAGTTCGAAGGCTGATATGTGGAAAAGATCGATGAAGGACGCAATGTGCCCTATCTCTTTTTGTGTTTTTAAATGAGCAATTTGTAGTCCAAACAACCTGGTTCTGAATTTTTGCTTTCATATATTTACTAGGAAAGTACAGCACCAAAGTTGGCCCTGCCAGCCTCCTGATTGTTCCTTATCTTGTTCTTCCAATGTGGGCTGTTCTCCAAATTTATAGCCAGCCTTTACAGAAAGAGTCTGTGCCTAAGGTTAGTATCAAGAGCTGGTTGCTTAGTGCCTTCCCTTTGAATTAACCTCGGTGCAAGCCGCTCAGGTCAAGAAGATGCCAGTTTTGGTCACTGATGCTGGCCGATTTAATCCAGTGGAATTCACCAGCGTGATTTTAATTTTTTATGCTTCCAGTGTGAGGGTCGCTGGCAAAACCCACATTTGAGGCAGCACAGATGGCGTAACGGTTAGCGCAACGCCTTTACCACGCCAGTGATCGGGACTTGACCGGGGTTTGAATCCCGTGCTTTCTGTAAGGAGTTTTTATGTACTCCCTGTGTCTGTGTGGGTTTTCTCCGGGGGCTCCGGTTTCCTCCCACCGAGTTTAGGTTAATGGGGGGGGGGGGGTAAATTGGGTGGCACAGACTCGTGGGCTAAAATGGCCTGTTATTGTGCTGTATGTATAATTTTAAATGTATATATATATAAATAAATGTACTTCCTCCCCCATGCCCTTCTGCTTTAGGAAGCTGCTAAGATTCCTCATCAGTCCTATCACTCCACTTTAAGGATTTAGATCAGAGATAATGGATGACTTGTGTTATTTAATTAGATTAGCATGGTCAGTAACAGTAAAGGATTCTGGAAGAGATAGTGAAAGCACAATCTGGGTGGGGGTGGCGGGGGGGGGGCGGCAGTTTCCCAGTCAGGGTAGGAAATGATTAGTGTAAATGATCGGGGAGGATTCGGTGATCCGAAACGATACTGTTTCCATGCACCGCCTCTCTCTCTCTCTCTCTCTCTCTCTCTCTCTCTCTGTGATCCGGTGACCTCAGCTCCTTAGGTTGGGTAGGATAGTAATATTTGTGAAAGTTCGGACGCAGTTTGTGAGCTGCCCTCCTGATGAGGTTAGGCCAAATGTTGATCTTGTCAATTGCTTCGGAATGCAAAATCATTGCCCTCACATGACTAGTGATCTGCTTCTGTAATGTTCTGGAGGTATCAGACGTCTAGGACTGTGTTCCAGTATGAATCAGCATGTTCAATGGAGAAGGGAAAAAAATTCATCGAGAAAAATTAGGGAGTTCGATTTATATTTATTTGCTTTTTTTAAAAAAATGCATTGCCTAAAATTTTCACCTCGCTGATCAATGTTTGTCAGTCGTTGAATTTACTCTGGTCTGGTCTGATTTTTCTCAAATTGTCCTTTGAAATAATAAAAAGAAACCCAGAAAATTCTGAAAATATTCAGTAGGCAAGGCAACTGTGAGAGAAAGAAAACAACTTGGTTTTAATATTCAGAGACAGCGGAGGAGGAATGGGTAGGATAAAGGGAATATCTCTGATAAGGTGAGACCTGAGTTGCTGTGTCCATTATATCATCTGGTTGATGGATTAAAGAGGACAATTAGAGCATGAGCAAAGGAGAATTACATTTATAAAGTGCAGTCCATGCCCAATAGGCCAGGCTTGGCGAGAAAAGCTGAGCTATCTGAAATTGTGCAAAATACTTTTTTGGAAGGCTGTGATGTGGCTTGGAAGGAAGACCAGATATTGTTCTGTGTGGCTACATTGGGCATTGTTACATTTAACCCTCACTCTCCCTTTGGCTCCATGAGTCCCTGAGAAGGAGAGGCCCTTCTGATGGACAATTCCATTTAAATTTAAAAAAAATTTAGTCATGCTGCCCAATTACACCCAATTGACTTACCACCTCCGGCACGCTTTGGAAGGGTGGGAAGGAACTGGACCTTCCCAGAAGAAACCCACACAGACATGGGGAGAACGTACAAACTCCTTATAGACAGTGCGGGATTCGAACCCCAGTCCCGATTGCTGGCACTGTAACAGCCTGGTGCCAATCACTACGCTAACCTTGCCGCCCAGTGACATTGATAACCCCCAGCTGTCAAGACACCCAAACAGCATCAATCTTTGTGAATTGCTTTTATCATTCACAAATTAAAAAAAAGGTACACAATTAAAAAAAAAAAAGAATTATAACATTTACAAGTAATTAAATCTATTTAAATGACTTGAAACTAGCCTCTCTGCCTTGGAACTCTCAAATGAGATCAAGTCAAGTTATCATCTAATTGCAAAATAGTATTCTCCAGTCCTCAGTGCAAAACCTGTAGACACACAACCAGACACAACACACATACAGACCCAGGACAAGTATTCATATGGATAAGTAAATATTGCTTCGTGAATATGAGAGCCTTGGAGTCCACTTAACATGTGATATTCTATCCTCAGTGTGTGTCTCTATATAAAAAAAAGGTCCATGATGTGACAGGTGACCTACTGTGGACGTGAAGAGAGATACTTACAGCAGGATTAGCCTGGTGCAATTTTGTGGGTGCCTTTAGCAGTGTAACTGCTGAGAAGTGGTGGAATCCCTATTCTACCACTGACACCCAGGCATGGTTGGAATGGCTGTTACCCAAGAGGCAGGTTGGGACTTCCTCATCTGCGAATACTCGGGGAACTGCTGATGTTTTACTGGAAGCTTTAGACCTGCATTCAGATTCTTAAATAATTAGGAACATTGATTTTGTAGTAATATTTCAAATTGGATAATAAATAGCTTTTGCCATTTTAATTAGCTCGTTTTGTGGTGCTGTGTTTGCTTTAATTACATTGGGCCCTGGTCATCTGAAAACTTCTTCAACGAAGAATGTTAATGCATTGGACACAGACCAGGGGAGGTTCACTCAATTAATAGTGAACCTAAAAGTGCTAGGAAGACATGGGAGATTATGCTGCATTAGTTGGAGAATGTCTCGTGTTTCTAAGCCATTGACCTAACTTCAAATGTTAATTTTGTTTCTCCCCCTATAAACTGTCAGTCCTGTTGAATATATCAAGCTTTAATCCTGTTTTAATTTCCACTATCTGTAGATGTTTTTGCAAAAATTTTGATTTATTGGGGCAGTTGCCTTTTGACAAAATAGTGGGTAGGCCTGGATTGTATCTGTTGGCATTTAGAAAGGTGAGAACATGCCTAATTGAAATAGAAAAGATCCTGTGGAGTTTGGGATGTGGAGAGGATGTTTCCTTTTGTGGCAAAACCTAGAACTGGAGATCACTGTTCCAATGCAAGTTTTTTTTTCTCTCTGAGAGAGCGACATGGTTGGCATAGCGGTTAGCGCAAACGCATTCACAGCGGCAGTGATCGGGACCTGGGTTCAAATCCCGGGCTGTCTGTAAGGAGTTTGTACGTTCTCCCCGTGTCTGCAAGGGTTTTCTCCGTGGGCTCCAGTTTCCTCCCACCATTTGAAACATACCGGGGGTGTAGGTTAATTGGGCGTAAATTGGACGGCACGGACTCGTGGGCTGAAAGGTGCTGTATGTCTATAAGTAATAAGTCTTTGAAGGTTTTCCTCAACAAGCAGTGGAAGCAGGATCTTTGGATATTCTTTAGGTTAAAGTAGAAAGGTTCATGAAAAACAAGAGGTGAAAGGTTCCTGGAGAAAACAGGGTTTCCAAGTTAAATGTTACAGTCAGAGGAGCCAGCAGAAAAAACTTGTGGGACTGAGGGGCCGACTCGTGGCTTTGATCTGTATGTGATATTGTGATCTGTCTATAAGGTGCTATATGGATTTAAAGTGACAACATGAACATGGCATTTTACACATGGTAAGTTCCAGAGAGCTGCTACCACCATTGGCAAATTTTCCCGTGGGATCTTGGCATTTAGCCTAGACTACTAGATTTCATCGCTATTTATGACTAGTGCTAACTTATCCCCATGTAAAAATAGATGAAACACAATAACTCAACAAGAGAATGACATCAGAATTATTTTTGATAAATTCAGCTTTTGTTTACATTAATTCCATTGCATGAACAGCAGGGAATTGTTCGTCACCAGCAGCCATTTTGTAAAGAAGTGGCTGGTATGTGGATAATCTATTTTTACTGTGGTATAAAATCTGGCAAGAAGGCCCAAGTTATTTGGTGCTGAGAGGTGGAGCTAGATGAACTTGCCCACATTATATTGTAACAGTTAAGAGAAATAAGGTGGGGAGGGGGTGGCTGGAAGAAAGATTGGCTGAAGAGTTAAGAGTATCAGCTCTTGCCTGTTCTTGCGTCCTACTGCAAGCAGTTCTACTGAAGATCATGATCATGTTTAAAAAAAAGTCTTGGTCCTTTTGTAAAGGAAGACACTGCGAATGCTGTAAATCTGAAATAAAAACAGAAAATGCTGGAAATACTCAATTGAATAGGCCGTGTCTAGGAAGCGCAAAACAGAGTTTATTACGAGCAGAGTCCGTGTCAGAACAAATCTAATCGGGGGGGGGGCATTATGGCAACTGTAGTGTGGCAGTTTCACATATCGTTCCTGCCGTTCATGTTCAGGTGGGGCGTGGGGAAATGATAATTCATTGGGGGGGGCCATGGCCCGCGAACGCCTCCCCCTTCTGATGTCACTGACCCTGCGTTCGAGTTCAATGATGTGGAACGTAACCTGTTTGTAATCAAATGCATTTTGTGTTGCTAATTGGACAAATGGAATATCTGTGATATGATGGAGGATAAGCAAGATTGAGACATAAATGGTGATGGTGCTGGCCATGAGAGGGTGGTTGGTTGCAGGTTTTTATTCGATTTTGGGATCTGGATGCCTGCCTGCTATCAAAGTCAGCATAAATTACCTATCGTGAAAACACAATGCTGGTGAAACTCAGCAGGTCAAACAGCGAACCGTTATATAGCAAAGATAAAGGCACATAACCAACGTTTAGGGCTTGAGCCCTTCATCAAGGTATGAGCAAAACATAGGCAGGACCATACCTTGATGAAAGGCTCGGGCCTGAAATGTTAGTTATGAATCTTTGCTATATTAAATACACTGCTGAATTTCTCCAGCATTGTGGTTTTACTTCAGTCACGACGTCAGCAGACTTTCGTGTTTTACTCCATAAATTGTCTGTCACTAATTGCCCGTTAGAAGGTGGTAGTGAATGGTCACCTCAAATCCCTGCAGCCATGGTTCTCCCACATTGCTATTGCCAGAAGATAGACCCAGTGATGGTGAATGACTGGTGATATGTTTCTGAATCAGGGGGCTGTGTGACTTGATGGAAGAGGTTGCAAGTTTGGGAGACTTTGATGACTCACTGCAGTTCATTTTGTGGATGGTATACCCTGCAGTCACAGTGTCCTAGCAGTGAATAGAAAAATGTGTACAGGGTGGTTAATGAGGCTGCCCTGTCCTGGTTGGGATTTTGTACTCTTGGAGGCAAGTTAAGAGTGTGTCAATTGTTTTCTAAATGCGTCCTGATGGAAAGGCCCTGGGATGTTAGGAGATCATTGGTCTCTGACCTGTTGTCATAGTTGATGGTCCAGTTGAGTTTCTGATCAGTGGTGACCCAGGACATTGATGGTCAGGGATTGAATGATGGCAGTGCCTGTCAAGGGCATATGTTAGACAGATGGAGATGGCCATTGACTGGAACTTCTGTGAAATGAAGGTCACTTGCCAGTTATTCGTCCATTCCTTACTGTTGTCCAGATTTTCAAGATGGAGGTTCTTTTTATTATCATATAATAATAAGTTAAAATGCACTCTAACTTTTGTCTGCCTTAAGGTAGTGAGTCACCTAGAGAGTTGACAGGCGCACCTTAATTGACAGGTCCACCTATCAGTAGGAGAAAGAGAAGCAAAAGAGAGTCCCTTCAGAGTCTCCGAGTGTCCATGGATTCACCTCCAGAGCTCCCGCAGCCTCTGTATCTGCACACACTCCTCTTCGATCCGAGTTCCAGATCCAAACCCTCCGACACAATCATGAAGCCTGCAGCGCCTGAGGCCCTTCTTACCCTCAGCATCCTCACCTATCTCAGTTCGGATATCTGGTTCCCATGAGCCAGCCTTCTGCAGCCCTTGTGGGTCTCCCAACCACACGTCGCCCAGAGCGGCGTTCGGGTACCTCAACTGCTGAGGCCCCTCGCTGGTCTGCTTTGTAGTCACCATCCTGTAGGGTCATCTCCTCTGTTTTTCCTTCTCTACAGGCTTGTTCTCCCCATTTGTGGGGTTCTGTGATGGTCCACCTCTCCCCCAGAGTCTGCAACCCTTAACCGTTGACTGGAACTTCTGTGAAATGAAGGTCATTTGCCACTTCCTGAATGTTGTCCAGATTTTGAGACATAATGGCTTAATTCACTGAGGAGTTGCAAATAGGATTGGATAGGATCGATGCACAGTGAACATTCCCAGTCTTCACAGCTGATTTGACTGGAGGAAATGGTAGTAAAAGGACTCAAAGGAGAGTAGAGGAGAGAGAACGAAAATATTTCTAAAACTGAGGTGCAAATCAAAATGATTATTGAAAATCTGAGATGAAACAGAACATGGGAAATGTCCACCATGTCAGGTAGCATCTGCAGGGAAAGGTGTTAAAAACAGACTGGCCAGATCTAACAGTGGTAATCATTCACACATTTGTTACCCCTGAGGGTTGTAACGTGTCTCGCCGTACAGTCCTGTTGGTGAAGCGATGAGTTTCTCACAGAACCCATTGCTGAAACTTTGTGAAAACCTACCTCAACTTGACTAACCAACTCCAACATGCAAACTCCAAGCTGAAACAAGTCCTGCGCTACATTGGGTGAGGAAACTGGAGCGTCCTCCTAACGCCCCCCCACCACCCAACATAATACAAGCATGGCTGCATCACAGTCTGGTATGGGAACACCAACACCCCTGAGCATAAAGCCCCCAAAAGGTAGTGAACACAGCCCAGGACATCACAGACCACTGCCCCACCACCGATAACATCTACAGGGAACGCTGCCATCAGAGAGCAGCAGCAATCATCAGGGATCCACAGCACACACTCTGTTCTTGCTGTTCCCATCAGAAAAGAGGTATAGGCGCTACAAGACATGCACCACCAAGTTCAGGAACAGCTGCTACCCCTCCTCCTTCAGCAACAAATTCATTTAGAGACTCTTTTAAGAACTTTTACTTTTGAACTTTATTGACTTTTTTTAGTCTCTGTATTGTATAGTCAGTGTGTTTACATTTCTTTATTTGCTTACGTTGAGTACAGCTTTTTGCACTGCCTATGTGATTCTGTCTCGCCTGTTGGAAAAAGAATTTAAGGGTTGTAGGTGATGTCATGTGTGTACTTTGACAATAAATCTCAACTTTGAACCTCCCAAGCGTTGACCTTTTCTGGAGACAAGAGAGGACAAATGTGGACACCCCCTGCTAGCATAATCATTCAAAGAAATGCATACTGTGAGTTGATGGTGGTGTTTACATATATTTGCCCCTTAAAATTTAAGACTCACCATATCCAATACAAGAGCGTGTGCTTTTAAATGGCTCTTCAGGGCCTTGTCAACCCAAAGATGTCAAGTGTGTTGTTCTCAGCTTCTGTTTACAGACCTAATGCATTGGGTGCCTAGAATGGGAGTAACAAAAGTCCGTGAGTGAGGAATGTGCTCAAATCCAGCTTTGAACAGTGGACCTGGTACAGGCGATCAGTGCTTGGTCCTATTTCATTGCTCGTGGAATTTTTTCGATGCTCTATTTTCTGATAATCTTCAGCCTCTAGAATTCTTGATCTTTTGAGCTTGATTTCCATCACGTTGGAAATATATATCCGGTTCAAAAGGTGGCAGAAAAGATAGAGTGAGAGTGTCTTCCAGGAAATAAAGTGGCTCGTCAGTTCTCAGATTATGTGGTGATATATTTTATCTAATCTCTAGGAAATTTGGTGCTCACTTACATAAAAATTAACCAACAATTTCTAAGCGTAAGCCACAATAGGGTATGTTGTGACTTCACTAATTTGTTTTTCAAAGGTTTTTTAAATTATCTTATCAAGTCGATTTGAAATCCTAATACTTATGCAAAATGCTTGCCAATAAACATGATCCTGGTATGAACTACTATGGGTATGATGCATAGAAGCAAGTGATGAAAATTATCACCCTTCTATTTATTTGTTTATTTATTTATCTATTTAGACGGATGGCATGATAACAGGTCATTTCAACCCACGAGTCCATGGCCGCCCAATTTACCCGCAATTAACCTATTCCCCCAGTATGGTTTTGAAACTGGATCCTCTGGAGAAAAACTGACACAGACACAGGGAGAACGTACAAACTCCTTACAAGGCACCGTGGGATTCGAACCCCAGTCCAGTCCTGATCGCTGGTGCTGTAAAGGCGTTTGCACTAACCACTATAAGGAAATACTGGGAGATGCTCTAAGTTTTCCATAACTGGATCTCAAAAGTAAAATGCGAGCCAATAATTTCAAAAGGATACTTGTAGGGTCCTGCTGAGTGAGAGGAGTGAGGGTTGATTCTGGGAGATGAAACTCTGAGGATATCACAAAATGGAACTTTAACAAAAAATGATGAGGATGTGGATCTGGCTGGCAAGGGCAGCATTTCTTGCCCATCCCTGTTTGTCCTGGAAAAGGTGGTGGTAAGCTGCCTTGCTTGGCTGTTGATAGATTTTCCAAGGTTCTCCTGGGTGGAGAGTTCCTGGGCTTAGAGCAGAGGTTCTCATCCTTTTTCTTTCCACTCGCATACCACTTTAAGTATTCCCTATGCTATAGGTGCTCTGTGATTAGTAAGGGATTACTTAAGGTGGTATGTGGGTGGAAAGAAAAAGTTTGAAAACCACCTAATTGACTCGTTATGTGCATGGTTTCATAACTCCAAAGGAAATGAGGCAATGACAATTTTTCTCATGCACAATATTTCAGTAACAATTGGGTCTAGAGCAATGATTCTCAACCTTCCCTTCCCACTCACAGACCACCTTAAGCAATCCCTTATTAATTACAGATCACTGATGGCATAGGGATTACTTAAAGTGGGATGTGAGTGGAAAGAAAAAGGTTGAGAACCACTGACTTAGAGTCAATGAGAATGAAGTCATGAAGATGAATTTCCAGATCAGGATAGCATGTGATGGAGGGGAACCCATAGGTGGTGATGTCCATCTTAAACAAAGCTCCCCCTAATTTTCAACATTAACTCTTCCCCTTTCACCCTTAATCCACGACCTCTGGTTTGTATCTCACCTACCCTCAATAGAATAAAGCCTACCTATATTTACTCAGTCTATACCCCTCATAATTTTATATACCTCTATCAAATCTCTGCTCATTTTTCTACACTCCAGGGAATAAAGTCCTAACCTGTTTCACCTTTCCCTATAGCTCAGTTCCTGAAGTCCAGGCAACATCCTAGTAAATGTTCTCTGCACTCTTTCAATCTTATTTATATCTTTCCTATAGTTGGCCTCACCAATGTCTTAGACAACTTTACCATAACATCCCAACACCTATACTCAATACTTTGATTAATGAAGGCCTTCTGAAAATTTAGAACATTAGAATAAGTGCAATCACGGGAGGCCATTTGACCAATCAGTTCAGTTCTGTCATTCTTCCATTCTATTCCTTTTGGAAATCTAGAAACCTATCGAAACCTTTGATTTTTTTTTGTTAACTAGTCATCTTCAAAGACGTTCAATGTGAGTTAATTGTCATATACCTATGTACAGATACACCAAAATTCTTATTTGCTGCATACAAACAGGTAGAAATACTAACTAAGATAGTAAAAATTTAAATAATCACAAATATAAGGCAGGAAAAGAGATGATAAATATGAAAGGATAGATAAACAAATATTCACAGTTGCAGTTGGTGCATGAAAGAAAGTCATATTTCAACTGGGGGTCGCAAGGTTGTTGATGGTAAGGATTACGGTAGTTCGGAGAGTCAGGTTAGAACTCTACAAATCATTGGTAAGACCACAGTTCAGTTCTGGTCACCTCATTATAGGAAGGATGTGGAAGCTATAGAGGAGATTTACTAGGATGTTGCCTGGATTGGGAAACAAGCCTTATGAGGCACAGATAGCAGAGCTGGGACTTTTCACTTTGGAACGTTGAAGGAGGAGAGGAGACTTAATAGAGGTTCCCAGGGCAGGATCAGCAAACACCATAAGACGTATGTACAAAGTTAGGGGAGACATCAGGTGTACATTTTTTATACAGAGAGTTGTGGGTGCCTAGAATACCTTGCCAGGGATGATGGTGGAAGATGAAAGATTAGTGGCATTTAAGCCACTCTTAGACAGACACATGGATAAAAGAAAACTAGAGGGTTATGGCATAGGGAGGGCTTAGTACTTTTTTTATAGGAAAGGATATATGGGTCGGCACAACATTGAGGGCCGAATGACCTGTACTGTGCTGTATAGTTCTATGATCTATGTTCAAGTGTCTGATAGCTGATGGATAAAAAAAACATTTAAAATTATTTCAAAATACAGCACGGTAACAGGACATTTCGGCCCACAAGTCCTTGCTGCCCCATTTACACCCCATTAACCTACACCCCACCCAGTACGTTTTGAACAGTGGGAAGAGGCCAGAAACCCTGGGGGAAGAAAACTCACGCAGACACGGGGAGGACTTACAAACTCTTTACAGACAGCGCGGGGTTTGAAGCCCCGGTCCGGTCCCGGTCACTGACGCTGTAAAGGCGTTGTGCTAACTCCTACACCAATCATACCACCCCGTTCTCAAACCTAGAAGTGTGGGAGTGAAACACGAAAGTCTTCAGATACTGTGATTTCAGTCAAAACACAGAAATGCTGGAGGAGCTCAGCTGGTCTCACAGCATCCATAAGATGCGTAAAGAAATATTACCGAGATTTCGGGCCTGAGCCCTGAGGAAGGGCCCAGGCCCGAAATGTCAGTATATCTTTACCTCCTATCGATGCTGTGAGTCTGGCCGAGTTCCTGAAACATCATTGTGTTTTGATTAGAAGTGCGAGACTTCAAGCTTCTGCAAGAAGAGATTTTGACCCAGGTGATGGGGGTCCTATGTGATGTTGGCTGCCTTCTTGATGGATGGAAGGTCACTGCCTATCATGGACTTGCTGGTTTTGCCACTTTCTTCATTCCAGGGCCCTCGAGTGTTCCAGCTATGATATAACCAATCAATTTACTTTCAACAGTACACCCGTGGGCGTTCAATAGAGTATTGAGCGGCATGCCACGTCTTCTCAAACCTCTTAGGAACTAGGAGCATTGTGCACAATTCCTCTTCACCTGAGTCATTTACCATGTACAACCCCTCCTTATTCATCATTATCTACAGTACAACTCCAACGATCCGAAATCGGATTCTCTGAAATCCTCATTTATCCAAAATTTTTTCGGAGCTGAACTGACCGGGAACATCAGGCTCCTGGAGGCGGCAGGAGCAGACCTCGGGCTCCAATAGAGGCAGCAGCGGACCTCAGGCTCCTGGTGGCAGCAGGGACCTCAAGCTCCCGTGCAGGAGCAGGATCCTCGGGCTACCTGCCTGAGTGGGGCCTTGATGGGGAGGTGACGGTGATCGGCGGTGGCCAGTATTTTTTTTTGGAGGGTGACAATTAAACATTTTAAGACTTTAAAAGCCTTCCTTTGTTGTTTGTTGTTGTTTAAACACTGTGACAAGTGATTTGCTGTTGCTACTGGGCTGTTTTTAATAAATGTCCGGATTTCCGAAATTTTTTTAAAATCCGAAATGGGCCCGGTCCGACCATTTTGTACTGTACTTGCATTGATTTTGTGATCAGTCATTTGGAGTTAGTCTTGATCCTATAAACCCTCCTGAAAATAAATAGGATTACACTGACAAAAGGCCGGCATGGTTAGCGTAGCGGTTAGCGAAGCATTATTGCAGCGCCAACAACCGTGTTTGAATCTGGCGCTGTCTCCCCGTGTCTGCATGGATTTCCTCCGGGTGATTTAGTTTCAACCCATCCTTCAAAAATGTATGGGAATCGGGAAATTTGGGCAGCTTGGGCTCATGGGCCGGAAGGGCCTGTCACCATGGTGTATGTCTAAAAAAAACCAAAAAAATATCAACTGAAATTGTTTATTTACTGATTACCTCTACTCTCAAATTTGAACTTTAGTTGAAACATATAGTTTGATTTCTAACATTTTAGGCCATCGAAATTGCCCAAAAGAAGAATCTGATACGAAGGCCGCTTGACTTGATATTGGTCATTTCCCTCATATTCACCACATCCTTCAGTATCTTCAGAGGAATGGTAAGGAAAGCATCTTTATTTCCTAATCTCTGCAGTATCACAATGTAATGAGATGTGAAAACGATAAGGTTAAGTGTTAACTGAATCAATTGCAACAGGTCTGTCTTAAGATGATCATAGGCAGTCCTTTCGGATCACGGACGACTCATTCTGACTCTGGTTTTGAGGGTTCTGTAATGGCTAATGAACCATGGACTCTTCCATAGGTAGGGTAGGAGATCCCTGAAGTGGGCTAGCTCGTTGGCGACGCACTCATTCGAATGCTTACATAACACACGGCTTCTGTGTTTTCCCGATGCTTGACCTCGCGTTCTCAATATCGCCAATTTGAACGGCGATGGTACCAGTTGTTCCCAGGGCTTGGTGGGAATGCTGCATTTTTTTTTCCAAGAAGATTTGATCGCATCTTTTCCTCCTCCCGTCAATCAATCACCAATCACAAAAGAGATCAGGGGAGACGGCTTGTTTTAGGAACCTGATATCAGGTGGCCAGCCCAATGTAACTGACTAAGAGTCTCTAACCTTGAGGTGACTTGTGTAAACATCAGCGTACTGTGCTAAATGCCACAGGATGTTTATCTGCTTCAGTAACTCAATCTATTCTGCCTACAAATTGTACAATGCTTTATATTCAGTCTGGGCACTCTCCAAACAGATTACAGGTTCCTTTTATTGTCACTCAATAATACAATTAAATGTAATATACATCATATACTTTTGCCTGGTGTAAGGCAAAGAGTCGCCATGCGAAAGAGAAGCAAAAGAGAGTTCCTTCAGAGACACTGAATGTCCATGGATTCGCCCCCAGTTCTTCTCCACCCTCTGCAGCCGCACAGATTCTAGTTCAAACGATTGAGCTCCAGATCCAAACCTCCCAATACGATCAGTAACCTTACAGCGCCTGAGGCTCTTTGAGAGTCCTTCTTGCCCTTAGCGCCCGGTTCCAATACTTGATTCTCATGAGCCAATCTCCAATAGCCTGTGTGGGTCCTTCAAGTGCCAACAGCCAGCATCCTGTTTTGGCCATTCAGCCGCTGAGCCCATTTCTTCCCCTCTGTCCTGTAGGGGAACCTCCTATTCTCAATTTGGGGGAGGGGTATGTTCTCCCTGCATTAATGGCATTAATATTGGCTTCTCCATTTTTCTGTTAGGTCCCTCTCCTATCTCTCGCTCTTTCCCTCTGACTCCTTTCCTCCTACCCTTTCCATTCAGAGAGCCCCATCACCTCAGCTTTTTCCTGCCCTCCCATTCATATCCACCTCTTGCCTGTTGACCCGGGCTCCTCCCCAGCCTCCTCTAACCTCCTCTCCTCCCCCACCCCATCACTCCCACCTTCTTTTTAATCAGATGCTTGCTTGCTTTTGGCTGACACCACGATGAAGGGCTCAGGCCCGAAACATTGGCTACCCTTTGCTTCGTAACCTGCTGACTTTATCTGCATGATAAGCACAGATGCCTGCACTTTCCTGTTTAACTCCATAAATCAATTAGTCACGCTGAAGTGAATCTCCTTCCAAATTTTCAAGTCAGGTTTAGGCTTTGCGTTGGTTCTAAGTCTGTGGTCACCTTTCAGCTGATGATGGAGTGGGGCAATGTTTGAACAAAGGGGATGTCAAGGTAACTCCTGAGCCTGCCAGACACCCAGTGTCAGAGCGCATCTCGGACCATTATCGGTGATTCCTGTTTCCTTTTAGTGATGGTCCAAATGGCAAAACAGAAGCTGGGACCATGGGTTGTGGACCTTCATCTTTGGATCACCGGCTCCTGCTGGCCGAGGCATTTATTTCCTCTGATCCAGTGGTGGTCACACACTGGATGGCTGTTGTAACTGGCTTTGGCTTCTTCATTTTGGTTGTCTTGCCTTTAACCTGCCGAGACGATAATGAGCATAGCTTCATCTTTCTTACCCAAAAAGGGTAAGCAAAATGAAGTTGGCGCTGGAAGATTTGCAAATCTCCATTTTACCCGGAGGGAATTTGGACCCTTTGGACTCCGTGTCCCTGTTTTAGGGAACTACCAACAAGCACATATACTCCATGTCCCTATTTTCCGGGACTGGTTTTATACCCAGCCACCAACTGGTTCGTACTGGTGATCATACTGTAGTTTACCTAGGAATCCAGTCCGGAGTATATCTTATGAAAGGTTAAAAATGGGCCAGAGTCCAAAGTGTTAAACCATCTGAAACTTCCACTTTCAAATTCCGTTTCAAAGGTGACCTCAATTTTCATCTGCTTTCTTGGACTATGTTTTTGCTCTGTAAGTCTGCTGCAGAGGTACAGTGAAACCTCGTTAGAATGCGATTCGTTAGTCTGCGGAATTGCTTAGAGCGCAGGTGTCTGTGGACCACAAACATTGATTTTAGGAGGCCAGGCTAACAGTGGCTAACAGCCACAAACTCAAAAATGGGCTCTTAGGACTCATTTACAAGATGTGCATGTTAACATGTGGAGTTTAAAGGTCTTATTATAGGGTTTGAGTCACAGTATTCTGTGTTCCTGCTTCCTGAGTTGTTACACATAGGTATCTGTTCCGCGACTTGGCTGTAACGCGGTATGAAATCTTGGATCCCAATTAACGCGTTCTAATGAGGTTTTACTGTAATTGAAACCAACCAGTAAATAGAACCACTTTATTAGTAAAGTGTAATGTGGAGAAGTGAAGCTGTCCCAATAAAGGATAGAGGTTAATTCAGAGTTAATGTGGCCTCACTCTCTCTGCTAATTTTTTCCTATTGGTCCTAGGTGGCTTTAGATTGCCCTGCCAAGGTGTGCAGACAATATGTGCAACAACAAGAACCGTACCTGAGAGACCCTGCAGCCTATTCGAAGATACAGGTAACCAGGCCTGACTCTCGTTACTTGTCTACTGGGTTACAGCTCGCGATGCTGCCTCACTGGGCCAGCCACCGGTGTTTGACCCTGACGTTAGGTAATGCGGAGTTTGGGTTTCCACCAGTTGCTCCGGTTTACACCCACATCCCAAATGGCTCCTGCAAGCTTGCCCTGATATAAGAAGGAAGCCGGAGAATTGCGGGAGCTGATGGGAATGCGGGAGGGGATAGATTACAGGGAAATTAAATAGAGGAGGGGAGGGATAGGATTGGTGGGGAGTGGCCATCGTCAGGGGTGGCAACGCTGTTACAGCACCAGCCTTCGGAACTGGGCTTTGAATCCTGTATTGTCTCTAAGGAGTATGTATGTTCTTCCCGTGTCTGAGTGGGCCTCCTCCAGCTGCTCCAGTTTCCTCCCACTGTTCAAAACATACCAGGGGATAAAGGTCAATTGGATCTGATTGGGGAGCACAGGCCTGTTACCATGCTTATGTCTAAATTTACAAGTTAAAAAATTATGAGCCAGTCTGAAAAAATAAAAATTAAGTTCAACTTTTCATTAAAATGTGGCTAAAAACTGATTGATTGGACTCTGGTGTTGTTTGACTGTACATGCGCTGGTCCGCAGCTGGAGAGGTTTTCACTGAGATTAGTGGCCAGGGCAGGATTGCCTTTCCTAACTGGGGGAGAATGGAATGCCATTGCATCAACTTCCATCGAACTTTGGATTTCAACCCTTGATTCCTCACCTCCCATGGAAAAGCCCACCTGTTAAATTGGAAACCGCTGAGCGGTGATTACATGGATTCCTGACTTCAAGCAGTACCAAAGTTTTTTTGCAAATTGAGATTCTAATGTTGCCTTTTTAGGGCCTCTGTGTAAAACTGGACATTGGTGGGGTTTGTGAGGTAGATGCTCTGCCCTCTGGTTCAGCTATCCCTTTAAGGACCTGCTGTCCTTAAAGAATCCTCTAGTCCTGAATGGGACAGCTGGAACCTATTGTCAAAAAGTTTAAGGAAGCATTTTTATAAATACATACTACAGTCACAGTGCCTTTTTTTTAGCTGCTTGAGTACTGTGAGTCGTCAGCCCTCTACTACACCTTCCCACTCCCATGAGAGGAGCAGGCTTAGTATAAGGTAAAATTCACAGGCTTTTGACTTGGGCCCTCGGTTGCTCTTCACAGATTGGGGATTCAACTCAGAAGCGACCTAGAGCCAAGTCTGACTTCCCCCTGCCCCCCCCCCCCCCCCCCCCCCCCCACCACCATTTTAAGGTCGATTCAAATTACCTAGTGGATGCACATCCCGTCGAAAAGACAAGCAGGTGGGCAGAGAGGGTGGGGTGGCTCTGTTGGCTCCAATCAAATCAAATCCTTAGCAAGAAGGGACATAGGCTGAGAGGATGTAAAATCCTTGTGGGTAGGGTTGAGAAGCTGTAAGGGTTGAAATACCCTGATGGGATATACATGGGGGCCCCCAATAGCGTAGCAAATTACAACAGGTATTAGAGAAAACTTGTAAGAAAGGCAGTGCTCAAGAGGTCATGGGGGTGGGGGGGGGTTTAAAGGTAACTATGGAGGTGTGAGAGAAGGGCTGGCTGTGGCGGTACAACCACTGGTCTAACTGTGACTGCTTGCATTCCTACCTGCCTACCCACTGTACCTGCAGGGAGGTAACCTGAGAGGCTGGCTCCCTGCCATTCGCCGGCCCTTGGGTAGGCAGTAGAGCACATGGAACCAGAAGAGATACCGAACCTTATGAGAAAGTTTTAAGCTAATTAAAGCCTGCAGTACAGCCCTCATGGTTTGAGCTCGTTTGTTCACACTGCGAACAAGAAATGGATTGGAGAATGTGTTTCTAGTAAGAGCGAAAGAGTCTAGAACCAGAGGACACAGCCTCAGAATGTCTCTTTGGAGCAGAGATGAAGAGACGTTTCTTCAGTTCAGTCAGAGGTTTGTGAATTTGTAGAATTCTTCGCCACATTGGGCTGTGGAGCTATTGAGTGTATTTAAAGCAGAGGTTGATTGGTTCTTGATGAGTAAGTGCATCAAAGGTTTAAGAAGAAGGCAGGAAAATTAGGTAGAATGGAAAAATACCCCAGCCATGATTCGAATGGTGGGGCAGACTGAATGGGCTGAATGGTCTAACTCTGCTGCTAAGTCTGATGGTCTAATGGTTGTGAGCAGCCATGGTTACTGTCCCCATTTGCTGTACTCCTTCTAAACTACATGGAGAGGAGGCACAGGCCACCCACAGTCAGAGCAGATGAAAGTTATTGGAACATTAGAACAATCAATGTTTTTGTTTCAAGTGACAGGAGAAATTCTTTGCTCTGAAGAGCCATAATAGTACTAGTGAGTATAACCTTTGAATTAGGGCCATTTGGTACTGGATTTACAAGACACCTTTCAATGACAAGTGGTAATGTTGAACTCTGTGCCCCCAAAAGCTGCTGAAGGTTTGGATAATTGGCACAGCTCGCGACTCAGAATCTGGCTGAATTACAGAAAGATGAAGAGCATGGATGCATCACCTGAACCTAATAGAGGTACTTGTTTAAAAAGAGCACTGAAGGGACATCGTTCCAATATATGATTTGGTGAATTAGATATTTAAAAAAAACGTTTATTATCTACAATACTGCAGCATTTTAATTCCCATTAAAATATTTTGAGATAAAATACTGGCCTTGAGCAATGTCCATATGGTTGTTTAATGGGCTAGGTAATGAATGGATCGACTCTGCTGGTGATGTATTGGTTTAAGTTTTAGTACCGACCACCTTGGGAAGGGCGGCCCAGCAGCTAAGAATGATGCCCCACATCTTCAGGGTTCGACCTGAACCCCAAGTCTGCTGTGGCCTGCTCTCTCTGTGATTGGGGTAGGTGTTCTCCTCCCCCAACCCCGCCCCATCAGGTTTTGTAGATACTCCTGATCTGGAGTGAATCCAACCAGGCTGTCTATTTTGCCAAATACATTCCTGAAGTTGATTATTGGTGATCTTTTGCCTTTCTGCTAGATGCTGGTGTATATGTTTTACTCAGTCCCTTTCTGCATTGGAACCATATATGGCCTTATAGTTCCTAGATGTTCCTGGCTTCCTGACTTGGCTCTACTTCATGCTGGAGGCCTTGCACAGGTAAGGAAGTGAGATGAATTGTTTCTCTACCACTCAGATACAACAATGTGTACCTTAAACATTTTAAAGCTGCTCATACATCCTTAAGAGCAGGCATTTTTGAAGGGGCGAATTCTGCTGGAGTCAGAGTTACGTGGATACCTGTGATATTTTGACTACAATAGGCTTCACGAGCATGTGATAGGATCAGAAGAGATGGGCTGGAATGGGGTGAGGTGATACTTTCTAAAGACTAAAGCATGAAAGTCTGCAGATGCCACGACTGAAGTAAAAACACAATGCCCAAGAAAATCAGTAGGTCAAAAAGCATAATATAGGCAGTAAAAACCCCCATTATCCAGCACCTATGGGGATTGGTAGATGCTAGATAAGTGAATTTTCCAGTTGCTTGAGATTGCGTGTTGTGTGATTGGCGAAATAATGGCTAGGGGGTTGCCAATTTTAAACCTTCGTATTTTCTACCTATTTATTTTCAGCAATGTTTTTGCCGGTTGCTTGAGGCTGATAACTGTATAGCAAAGATAAAGATACATAACCAATGTTTCAGGTTTGAGCCATTCATCATGATCTGAGCGAAATCTTGCTTAGACCTTGATGAAGGTCTTAAACCCACGACGTTGGTTATGATATTTTTAAAATCTCATTCATGAAAGGAGATAGCCTTGACATAGATTGTACATCACAGAACCACTTACAGGGCCGCAGGCTTTATGGGGCAACTAAAAGCCCTACCAGCTCGCAAACAAATAAATACCACCATGCCTTAAGATGGATCTGCTATTTCCCAAAGACTTGATTTGAATATTGGGAAATTCTGCATGTGGAAGCTGATATTTTGTATTATTTCTAATCAATGTATAGATGAACTAAATAGTTTGCAACCAGAACTTACCATCAAATTCCAATAAAATTTGCAATTTAGCTTCATTGATGAAAGTGCATTGTTTTGTTTAATCTTTCACTGCTGACTACTTAGTGGAGCAGGGTCAATGGGTTTGGTCTGACTCTCTTGGCACGCTCAACTGGACTATATTTAGAATATTTTTGATGTGAATTGATGCCTGTGGGACTTTTGATAAACTGTCTGGAGTTAAGTTTTGCTCCTGTGTAGATGCTGTCCAAATGTCAAATAGCCATTGTTTTTGTTGAATCTTTTAGCCATTGGTCCAAGCTGCAGATCTTCTGGTGTTAATTTACGGAACCACTAAATAAAGCTCATCTGAACAAAATTGGGCAGATAAGGACCCAGGGTTCCAATGATGGTGTTAAGAATGGCCAGAGAATCCCCTTGCGATTCTAATAAGTTGAGAAAAGTGTGCCTCAACTCCGCATCAACTTCTCACTTCTTTCTGACTGAAGAATGGACTCATGAACACTTCCAGGAGTTTCTGCTGTAACGCTGAACCATATTAATCCAATCCTGTGGAAACAGCCCAGTATTCAAGTGATTATAAGTAGTTGGAATATATTCAGTTCTCTACTGCCTGTGGCAAAACCCATGCTTTGCTAAGATATGGAAAACCATTTTGATATAAATGTTACTGGGGGAGGTAAAATATGGTTTATCAATGCACATGATTGTTAATGTTCAATGGGGATTGGATGACATGTGCATCAAATGAAACCTGGAAGAACAGTGAATGGGCATTGAATCCGAATGAGTTCAATTAGGCTGACAGGAAACGTGGATGGTATCCAGGAAGAGCGAGCCATAGTGGACCAGGTAGTGAGGGTCCATTTGGTGAAATTTTAATTAAAAAAAAAATTTAGACATACAGCGCGGTAATAGGCCATTTCGGCCCACGAGTCTGTGCCGCCCAACTTACACCCCAATACCTTGCACCCCTGGTACATTTTGAACAGTTGGTGGAAACTGGAGCCCCCAGAAAAATCCCACGCAGACACGGGGAGAACATACAAACTCCTTACAGACAGCGTGGGATTCGAACCCCAGTCCAGTCTCGATCGCTGACCCTGTAAAGCCGTTTGCATTATCTGGATGTGGATCTGGCTGGCAAGGGTAGCATTTATTGCCCATCCCTGTTTGTCCTGGAGAAGGTGGTGGTGAGATGCCTTGTTGGTTGTTGATAGATTTTCCATGGTTCTCCTGGGTGGGGAGTTCCTGGGCTTAGAGTCTGCAACAATGAAGACATAGGCTGAATTTCCAGATCAGGATGGGGTGTGATGGAGGGGAACCCATAGATGGTCATGTCCATCTTGAAAGAAGGTGAGGGAATGTAATATGGGTCTTTGAAATGCTTAGTGACTTTGCAAATACAAATGCGTGTGTATGTGGTGGTAATGACAGGTGTAAGACATTCAACTCCTCAAGTCAATTCAACTGCATTGTCTTGTGATTCATCAACAGTAGCCCCCACAAATTTCCATATGTTCCCACCTTTGATCACATATTTACAAGGACTAAACCAAGGATCTGACGTGCAGCTCAGAATGTGACTCATGTATTGGGCTCAGAGCTTTTCAGAAGAAACGGTGAAGCAGTTTGTGTCATTTCTGCAAAAATAGCTCATCACTTTTGGCAATCAACTCAAAATGCATGATTAATCTGCATAATTACCAAATACGGATTCCAAACATTTTATTAAATCCCCATTAGTTCTGCCTCGAAAAATAATGACAGAGTTTCACAGAAACACGGCTGCAATCTGCAGGGTTGGTGTTCGCTCCTGCACTCATTTACAATAACGTTCCAGCAAGGATATGTTGTACTAACCAGTGCATTGCAAAACAAAAATGGCGGAGCTGCTGGTGCAGACCCGTGTGGAGTGGAGAGTGAAGATGCAGAGATCCCCCCCCATGGGGTCTAACAGCCAAACCCAATTGTACAAGCTTTTAATGGCCTGTTAAAGTCGCTGACGGTGGTTTATCTTGAAATCCTGTGACAGAGGGGTCTACAGATGGTGGCCCCTGTGTACGGCAGTGGCATCGATGGGATGCAGGGGCACCGGAGAACCGGGAGACCAACCGCCATTTCAGAAGGAGAGGCAGAGGAGACGATCCACGGGTCAGTGACCACAGTGGCGGACCAACGATGGGCTGCGAGGCAGAAGGACACACAGGCGGTGGACTCGAGGGGAGAAACCCACCCAGGCTGCGAGCCGGCGGTGACTGGAGTCAGGGGGACTCGCACCAGGCTCTGGACTGCTGGAGACTGGCTGAAGGGGCACCAGGTATCGGAACTAGGATGCGAGAGGTGTCGAGGGGGCAGAAGGCTTTCTCGCCATATCTGAGGTTTGGATGCTGATGGTTTGGGCTGAAGGCTGGAGAGGCTGCGGGAGCGGAGGAAGCAAATCCATGAACACTCAATGACTCTGTGGGGACTCCTGCTTCTCTTTCTCTGATGTAATGGGCATCGGGCAATTTCTGCTCTTCATGAATCTTTGTCTGCCTTACTGTAGGCTAAAGGAAATTTCATGTAATACCACAATTTTTATTTATTACATGACAATAAAAGAATCTTGAGTTACACTCCTGACAGTCTCTAATTATCCTTTTAATAAGGCACAGTCTTTATAACAAAAAAAAAGCTGTTGAAGCATGGTTTAAGTGCTACAACGTTGAGAATATTGTTTAAAATGGAACTCCATCCTCCCATAAGGTCAAGACGAGCACTTTTCCTGCAGCCCAATAATAATGTAAATGTGCTTTTGCTCCACTTTCCAATCTCAGAAAAATGAACTTGGTTGTTTCCTTCAAAAAGTTCATTCACGAGAGGTGAATGAATATTCTTGGCAAGGCGATATTTGTTATCCTTCTCCAGGTGCTGCTGAACCACTTGTCAAACAAGTTGCTCTCCTACTAAAAGCATAAGGAACCCAAGCAGGTATTTACTACGGTGTCCTTAATGCCCTGGAGAAGGTGTCGGCGAGCTGCTTTCTTGAACTGCTGATGTCCTGTTGGTGAAGGAGCTCTTACAGGGCCATTTTCTTTTAGAGGTTCAGAACTTGGAGCAAGGAACATTAAAGGAACAGTGATTACTGCAATGGGGGATGGCGTGTGACTGAGGTGGAGGGGGAATTTGCCATTGATCGGGTTTCCCTGCATTTAAACCCCTTGACTGGACCGTGGTTGGTTCGTGCTGTCCGGAAGGCCCATGGCGTCTGTGCTGAACATAATGCCATATTAAACAAAATCTCATCTGCCCGCACGTGAAAATAAATACTTAAAATGTGGCGTTGAGCTTGGACTATCTATTAATACTTCAGATCCTTTGATAATTATTTCATTATTGATCCCAGTTCAGTGCTTTAAAAGACATGTTAATTTAATTTTTAATTTCATGGTAACAGGCCCTGCTGGCCCAAACTGATCAAATACCCCAATTAATCTATGACCTCTGCTCATTTTGATGGGAGAGAGGAAACTGGACGAAACCCATGCAGATAGGGGGGAGAACGTGCAAACACTTTACAGGCAGTGCCGGATTTGAACATGGGGTCACTGGCACTGCAACGATGTTGCGCTAACCATGCTGCACTTTTAATCATTATACAAAATTGGCCGAACGTCTTTGGCAATGAAAATGTATTTTGCCTCTTGATAATCTGTAAAATAAAGTCTTTTTTTTACATGGGTGGGAGATGTAAATCTTCAACAGTGGCTGCCGATGTCACCGCTCATTGCCATGGAATGAAAATTGGGGTTATTTGATAGTGATAGAAGGTCTCCAGCCTTCTGTTTTAATCTTGTCCTGGTGGTCCACAGTGAAAAGACCATGGCCAGATTGGGACCAAATCAGAGGTTAAAAGTGTAAGATCTGTAATATGATTTTGGTCTTAATCTGATGTCAGGAACACAGAATAAGATACCGTATACGCTGGTGTATAAGATGGAATTTGAGCTTTTAAAAAGTCACCCCAAAACCAGGGGTCATCTTATGCACCAAGTACAAACAATGAGGTCTCAGCACTACCCCACGCCAAGTATAAAATGCAAACCTCAAGTCTCAGAGCCCCCACCGCATGGGATCCATCTCCCAGTCTGACTGTTGTCAGCCTGCTAAAGGGGCTGACGGTGGATTATTTTAAAATATGCTCATAAAATTTAAACCTTTACAAGGTAATTTTCTTTTAAAATATTGTGACAGCATCACTCCACCGGTCAAAGGACCTTCGGGGTAGTAAGACTTGGGGCTGTCTTATAAAACGATTATAGCTCAAAACCTACATTTTAAGCGGAAATTCAGGAGTTATCTTACACTGAGTCATCTTACATGCCAGCATATAGGGTATACAGTTCGATCAATGCATTGTATTATATACCGCATTGGTGCTATCAGCTATCAAGGGAGAGATGCTGTACCGAAATCTGAAGTGCGTTCTTAGAGGGTGACATAACGTGCAAAAGGTTTCTGTTTTTTGTTTATGTTTGTCCAACAACCAGTGTTGGTAAAATTTTCCCTTCATTGGCTAGAAATGGTTTTCTGGTATTCTGAGCCTGGGGAAATGAATGCTTTTCTTGTTTTAACAAGGAAAAGCAAGGCAAGAGGATAGACAGAAATTATTAACTCCGTGTGGTGTTACACCACCGGCCTACTGCAGGGGGCAACCTCTGTACCTGCAGGAGTGTAAGGGGACAGCACAACACCTGGCCGGCTGTCAATCAGTCGGCCTGAATGGATCAAGCCCCACCCAGTCGGGTGTCAATCACCCTCTGGGATATAAGCCTGCGCCGGCCTCCCGAGGCCTCACTCAGAGTTGCTGCAGCCACAGCCAGCCTGGCTCTGTGGAAGTCTTTGTGGATTAAAGGCTGTTGTACAGTCTTTACCTCGTGTGTGTCTGATTCTGGCTAACAGCGCACCACAATCCAACATCCTTATCTCTGTTTTGGTGTAAAATTTCAAATTGATTGAAGCTACCCATAACGATAAATTTAATATTCATCTGTTAGCTACAAGTTTCTTCCTCTCGATGAAGGGCTCAGGCCTGAAACGTTGTTTGCACTTCACTTCCTGCAGATGCTGTGTGACCTGCTGAGTTTGTGTATTGCCCTCGACCCCAGCATCTGCAGACTTCCTTGTTTAATCCCAGTTTCCTTCTTTTGGAAGCACAGAGTGGGGTAGGGGGGTGGGGGGGAGTTTGCCACATAAATCTGAACTGCATGTTGGGAAAAGGAATCCTCGTGGTGCACCCTGGGAGATTCGTCACCTTGCACGGCATCTTACTGAAGTGCAGTGAGACTCGTGGATCAAGAAAAGTCACAATGGGAGTTCTGGATAATTCTGCAGAGGAAGTAGCTTTGCTTAAACAAACACATCCTTGTGTATGCAGAACTGGGCACTGATGAAGAGTGAAAGTGATTGAGCAGTGGCCCCAGGAGAAGGTAATGAGATAATCCAAGTGGCAGGCAACATTTTATTGATTGAAGGGCCGCAGACAACGGAATCTGTGATAACAACAAAAGGGCAGGTGAAAAAGAAACCGAGTTCAGGTTTCAGTTCTGAGAATGCTTCCAGCATTTTCTGCTTTAATTCAGCACAGAAGAGAATGATCTGAAAGGCTGGTGGGATCTGATCAATATTAGGAACTCGATGGGGATGAGGATGAACTTTCATGACACAAAAATAGTGCTGGAGAAGTGAAAGATTGAAAACTGATAAACCCCAAAGACCCAAGGTTTCAAAAGAAGTGCCTTTGGAGACAGTGATCGCTCAGTGGAAGTAGAGACATTTTCCAAAGATCTGTGTTCTGAAATGTTTCTTGTGGACTGCAGAGCAGCCAACATGATGGATAGAAGGGAGGGAGAGAGAAAACAGGGAGGTACTGACGATGAAGACTAACATCAGTGGGAGGGAAAGTGCTCTATAATGAAGAATGCAATAATAAAAATTTGGAAAGAATAATGCAGTGTATGCACAGATGTAGCATGCATTTGTGAAAAGAAATTTATGTTTCAGTTCAAGTTCATTAACATCTGAGTAAAAAAAAATGATAAAGCAACGTTTTTATGAACAACTTAATAATCACATATATAAATATAGATATAATTTTAAATAAACATACATAAATATTTGGAATCATTTACTGGGTTACAGGGTATACTGTTCATCAATTTCACATTCTGTAGAAATAAGCTTTTTCCCAGCCTGGCAGTCCTGATTTTGATCCTTTTGTAACTCCTTCCAGTTGGTCAAACATGCGGGCAGGGTCCTCAACAATTCTTTTTGAGTCCTATTTAAGCAAGCCGGTGAATGTTATCATGAGAGAAAAGGGAGGCCCCAGTAATCATCGTGGCCCTTCTGCATTGACTTCCAGTCTGTGGCCCTGCAGCTACTATATTACACAGTGATGCAGCCAGACTAGACAGTCTCACTTGTGCTCCCGTCAAATGTTGTCAGGATGAAGGCCGGTTGCCGTGCCCTCCTCAACCTCTCTAGGAAGTGCCGCCGAGCCTTCCTGACCAACGAGGAGGTGTTGTGGGTCCAGAGTGGATTGATGTATAATGGAGAATAGTTGACCTTCGTCCTCTTGAATCCACAATCATCTTTTTTGTCTTGTTTACGTTGATACTCAGGTTTTACAAGCCTCTCAACCTCCACTCTTGACTCGTCATTGTTGCTGATGAGGCCAATTATTGTTGCTTCATCTGAAAACCTGATGATCCTGATTCTGGTGGAACCGAATCTGGCAGTGCAGACATGAGTTAGCAGCGTGAACTTTAGCGGGCTGGGCCCACCGTCCTGAAGCGTATCAGTGCTCAGTGCGATGAGGCTTGAGGTTTTTTTGCCAACCTGGACTGACGGTGGTCTCTCACTCAAGAAGACCAGTATCCAGTTGCAGAGAGGAATGTTGAGTCCCAGCGAGGAGTAGTTTATCCACCAGCCTCTGAAGTACGATCATTAATGAATCATCTTTGAACTGGTTTGGATAGAAGGCAATCTGGAACTGGTCCAATGTCACCGTCAGGTACGATTTGATGAGTTCCATTATGGGTCATTCAAAGCACTTTATGATGGTGGAGGTCAGTGCCACTGGGAGATAGTAATTTAGCCCGGTTATCGTCACTCCCTTGGGCACTGGAATGATGGTCGTTGCCTTGAGTCGTGCAGCGACAGTGGATCGCAGCAATGAGATGTTGAAGATGCCTGTGAGGACCTCTATCAGCTGGGCCGCACGACCCTTCAGCACCCGACCAGGTTAACTAATCTGCCAGAGTTCTTTGAGAATGTGACTTGTGGAATAGATAAGGAGAAAGGTGTATTCGTATTTTCACAAGGCTTGCACTGCCACAAAGGAGTTTGATCAGAAAGGTTCAAATACACGGAGTTGGATGTAATATATTGATGTTGATCAGCAGTTGGTTATCAGACAGAGAGCAAAAAGTGGAAATGGTTATTTCTCGGCCTGGAAAGTTGAGATGAGTGGGGATTGGACTTTGGCCCTCAGCAATTCTCAAGCTGTAACAGCAACTTGGTCAAGGGGACAAAGTATCATAGTTGCAGGTTGCTGTTGGCACAAAGTTAAGTGGGGATCGTTTGTACAAAGGAGGGTGGGCCCTCAGCTTGAACAGTGTACGACAAGTATGGGAAAGCAGCTTGACCTCTCGCAACCTTCTGCCTCAGGACCAAAATTGTTACCTTATCCCATCATATCCCATCCATTCATTGAAAACAATATTTTGATACTGTAATTAGCACCCAAACCCCTTCACTTTTCAAGCACCCCCAGTCATGTCAGCTTCACTGATCACCGGTAAATATTTTTCAAATGGTGAGATGATGTTTATATACTGGCGGCATGAGTGGATATCTTTCGACTCGCCTAGAGGCACATTACTTATTTCCTATTATATTTTCTATTTATAAGATGTCGAGGTCATGCGCATTGTAAACAGGGATGGAACGTGGATAGTGTGTTCAGCTCCGAAGTTCCAGCCATAGTTGGTGACGAAGAGTTCGGGAGAGGAATGAGATGAAGATAGTTGGTTAACAATAGACAGCTGGAATGTGGAGGTGACGAAGGATAAAGTAGATCTGTGACGTTGAACTTTGAGAGCCTCAGTGGTCCAAAAAATTAAAAAAAAAACTTAGACATACAGCACTGTAACAGGCTAATTTGGCCCTATGAGTCTGTGCCGTCCAATTACACACCATTAACCTACACCTCGATACGATTTTGAAGGGTGAGAGGAAACCGGAGCCCCCCCCGGAGAAAACTCACGCAGACACGGGGAGACGGTACAAACTCCTGACAGACAGCGCAGGGTTCAAACCCCGGTCCCGATCGCTGGCGCTGTAAAGGCATTGCACCAACCAAGAATGAAGCAAAGAGCAGAAACATGCTGCACTCTTAACTTCAGATATTGCTTGATCTTCTTGTTGCTGTTATAGTGCAAAGTAGTGGCCCATATCCAATCCCAGATACAATTATTCTATTTTAAGTGTCAGCTGCCTGCCTTAAAAATAGCTATAGAATGGTGTCAAACTTGTAGCTTGATGCTTCCATGGAGACCATACTGTTTAACTCGTTATCAATCAGATTAATTCAAAGTTGGCAAATACACAATCATTAAAAGACTCTTCACACTTAACCTTGCTGAATACTCCATGGAGATGAAAATTCCATTGCCTAGCTCAATGTTTTGGGGACCATGGGAAAACACACAGGACTGAAGCGGGGGTAGGGGGGGTGGTGGGTGGGTTCTAGCCGTAACATCAACTGGAAGTTTCCCTCCATGGATACTGGCTGACCCATTGAGTTCCTCCAGATGTTTGTTTGTTTTCCCCTGCTCTGGATTCCAGAATCTGTAGCATTTTGTGTCCCTGCTTCAGAATTAAAGTCTGAGAATCAAGGGGGAAAGGAGGCAATCTTGCCTTGCCCTTCTCCCGCTTGCACCTTGGTGCTTTCACCAGTTCCTGGGACTCGCAGTGAGCAGGGACAGTCGACTGTCACCTCAGGCTCCAGGGCATATCACGGCTGACGCTTGGCAGGAAGTGAAGGAGTGGGCAGTGGTTGTCCCCACAGGGAGAGCAGGAGGATTTTTCTTGCCCCATTAATTTCCCAACTCCATTGCAGTCATGGCGGCACTGCTGGTGCAGATCTGCAGAGAGCTGGGAGCAAAGTCTAAGCACTCCCCCGTGGGGTCCAAATGCCCAGTCTGACTGCCATTGGCTCCATACAGGCTTTAAACGGACTGTTAAAGGAGCTGATAGTGGCCACACATGGTGGCAGCTGTGATTGGCAGCGGCCACGAGGGGAAGCGAAGGACTGGCGCAGGGTGCCATAAAACGGGGAGACCACACGAGGCGAGGTACCCACATAGGATGCGGGCTGCTTTTGACTGCAGTCAAAAGACTCACACCAGGCTGTAGACTTCTTTTGAAGGGTTTTATAATTTTTCGCTCAAGACTGGCTGAAGGGGTACTAGGTGCTGAGATGTGAGAGGGCACTGGTGGCTTCCTGATCGCGTCAGAGGAGCTCGGTTGCTGATGGTTTGGACTGAGGGCTGCGTGGCAGCAGTGGAGGGTATTCAGTGACCTTGGGGAGGGGTTCACTTTTTCTGGCTGTAAGGGGCACTGTGCAATTTGCTGATCGGATATCTTTGTCTGCTTTACGGTAGACTGAAGAAAATTTCACGTAAAATCACATTTTCTTTGTATCTTGTAATTTTACATGCTTTTCCTCAACCTACGATGGGGTTTTTTTCCGGCAAACCCAAAATAATGCTGCATCTACCATTTTTTACAATTACATTGTGAATACCTTTATTCTGCACTGAAATAAACATTAACATGCACAGCTGAAAGCACACTGGGCATGAAGAATGTTTGACGTTTTGAACTAAAATTAATTGCTGAATGGTGGGGATGGTAAAGCGGCAGGATCATCAATTTCACTCTCTTCGGTGATGCTCGAAAACAGCTCGTCGAACGCACTGCGTCTTCGACACTTGTTGTCGGCACTGGGGCATCGACACTTGTTGATGGTTTAACAGGCGTAGTCTTCTTCAGGACTGCGAGCATGGTTGGGTCAGCATCGCGAGAGAGTATGTTGCACGATGCCGCCACCGCCCAGCATTATGACACATATCGCAAGAGCGGGAACAGATCAGAATTTGAAATTGAAAGTACGGATTCACACCATCATAGCTTTGAAAAATCATAAGTCGGACCAGCATAAGTAGTTGGAAATAAAATACATCACTTCATCTAACTCTAATGGGAAAAGCCATTGATGTAAATATGCCAGGCCCAGTTTAACTTTATTGATTGGTTTTGCATTTCCATGCTCATAAATGTCTTTCTTCAATAAACAGGCACAGTTTTGCCACATCGGAGCATCCCTTCATTCCAGGACTCCGTACACCTACAGAGTGCCAGAGGACACACAGTGGGCCTTTCTCATAATAAATGGACTCTATGGTATTCTGCCACAGTTACTCGCCTACAGATGTGTTAATAGCCCAGAATTTTTCCTGAAAAGGAGAGAAGACCCAAAGACCAAGTAAATCCTCGTTGGACTAAATGTTTTATTTTTCTGCCCAAATATGTATTATTTGCTGATTAAATATTAGAATAACCATATGATTAGGAGAAGTGTACTAGTGCCTTGTAAATGAAGTTCATTTTCTATTTTGGTAGTAATACTGTTTTATTCTCTAAAATGTACTGTTGAGTAAAGTTACAGCTTTATGTACTCAAGAGCAGGAGAGAGGCCACTTATTATGCACCTGCCAATCATTAAGGCTGTGAAACCCAGAGCAATTCTGTCGCTTAATCTGCATATCCTGCGTGGTGCTACCGTTGCCAACTTTCAGTTCTGTGCAAGAAGAGGAGGGGACTTGAATATCAATGCAGCTGGTTGGTGTAATTTGCATCGCACTTTCTGAAAACGTGCCAGAGGCAGAATTAGCAGTGGTTTAATTCGGTATTGTAGAAAGTCTTGAGGGGAATGAACTACAGAACACTAGGGAATTGGACTTCCATTGAGCTGGTGCAGGTCAAGTGGATTGGGTAGCTTCAGTCTTGCTGCAAAATGTTCCAGTGAAAATATTGATATTAGAGTAGAATCACGTTATGGATTGCAGCATATCATAGGGGGAGCGTAATTAACGTAGTTGTTAGCGCCACGCTACTGCAGCACCAGTCACCCGGGTTCGCATCCAAACACTGTCTGTAAGGAGTTTGTACATTCTCCTCATGACCGTGTGGGCTTCCTCCGGGTGCTCCGCTTTGTCTCACGTTCCAAAGATGTACGGGGTTTGTAGGTTAATTAGTGTATTTGAGCAGGCCTGAAGGGCCTGTTATTATGTGTATCTCATAAAATAAATATCCACTGCACTGATTGCACTTGAACCGCACGAATCCTGCAGGGCGTGCAGCCAAAGTAAAAAATGATTGTTTACAAAAGATGGTGAAAAGATTAAACAAGAATCCATAGGGCCCCCTGCCTTGTTTTTCATTGAATATAATGCATTCATTTCTGAAGGGTTTTCACAATAAAGGTTGGGCAGAATTTGATGATTCGAAGACAGTGCAGGTGTCCATTGCTTCAACTAGAAATGACCACATCCTTCCCTACTGTGCTTATCTTTGGCAATTATTTTGGATGGCATTTAACCTCCTTAGTAAAAACACAATGCTGGAGAAACTCAGCAGGTCAACGAGTGTACTTTATATCCATAGCCAACATTTCGGGCTTCAGCCCTCCATCGAGGTATGAGCAAAATGTAGGCGGGGAGGTGCACGGTCCCACAGGGCAGGAGGTAATAGGTGGATAAGGGAAGGAGGGCACAGCAGAAAACAGGAGGAGGGGGGCTGGCTCTGTGAATGGAGAGGGAAGGGGTGGAGAGCTGGAGGAAAGGAGACAGAGGGATGGGGAAGAGAGGGAGAGCGGGGAGTGGGCCAGCAGAAACCGGAGAAGTCAATGTTAATGCCGTCCAGTTGGAGAGTGCCCAGATGGAAAATTAGGAGTGGCTCCTCCAATTTATGGGTGGTCTTGGTTTGACAGTACATGAGGCCATGGGCAGACATGAGAATGCAGGAGTGGGGCGCAGAAAATTGAAATGTTTGGCCAATGGTAACCTCCTTATTTATCTTCCAACCCTGCCCGAATTCTCATAAGGAATTGTACTTTTGGCTCCTTTGACAGCAACTTCTGGAATTCCCTTCCCAAACCTTACCACCTCTCTTCCTTTCAGAGGTTTATGAAAACAAATCTCATTCATCAAATCTTGGCCCAGAGTGGAGTTCTGTGTGACACACAGGTTAGGGTGAGGGATGCTGATGCAAGGGCGGGAAAGCTGGCGTATTGGGTTCCCTGAGTAGTCGATCAAATGTAACTTTTACTTTGGGGCTCCGGAACTGCAGCATCTATGGTTCACAGGTTGGAGGCCTTACAAGACTGAAGATTATATGAGAACTGGGGACTGAGAGAGATCCGGGAAGGGCAGAGGTTAGGAGCACGGTTCAGAACTTTGGATGGAGATTTTAAATCTCCACGAGTTCCAAACCAGAGGAAAGGTCCAAACATGGGATGTTAGGCTGGGTCAAGCAGGTTGGAGTTCTTTCGTCATAACGGTCTGATCAAGCAGCTCAACCGTGGTCAAACAGTGGCCATACTGGAACAGAGGGTGCTTCAAGACTTACTTGTATCTCGGAGAGGTGGCAGGTCACAGGGACGAGTTAGCTTGTAGAGTCTGCGGGCAGCACTTCTGTCCTTCTAGTCTATAAGCAGTTTTGTAAAGACACTTATTTCAAGAATCCAGCATTGTGATGGTAAAATAACCACCTGCTTTCTTCTCACTCTCCATCCGGTCTCTGATCAGACAGGAAGTAGATGGGTTCCTTTAAAAAAATACATTTTGAGCTAAAATTCAGCCTTGTTTATCTTTATATGGTTCATATCAGTTTTGTTTTATCATTGAGCTGCAGTTATTGCAACATTAAAGATGGAATCCATATCAGTTTGAATATTGATTTTAAGGTTGTTGGATTATTTTAACCTTATAAGGCAGTGTTAATCTTTGCACTACATGTTTCAGGCAGTTGAGAATCAACTGCTTTAATAAATAGATGTGTTTCCCTGATACTTCTTGTTTCAGTGAACTTAATATTCTTCTACAGGCAGGTGACGAACACTGATGACAAAATTAGACTCCCACAATGAGAATCTCTATTGCTGGAATGACACCAGTGAGTCAGCAATTTAAAGATGGCACAACACAACTGAAGATGGCAGGCAAGCAGAGCTCAAGGTGAAATGATAGGTCATTCAGAACCTCAGCCAACATCACAGAAAGCCAGGAGCATTTAGCGTGAACGCTTTGAAAGGCTGATTTTAAAAAAAAGAAGTAACATTGCAGAAGGTCCAGACAAGTTTTCTGAAGAACAAAAGATTCATGAGGGAAAGGAAGCCATGTTGTTTTACATATGGAAAACACGGAAATTTGCCGACACTGTGGTTAAAATAAAAACACAATGCCCGAGAAACTCAGCAGATTAAACAGTGTTCTTTATTGAGCAAAAATAAATGTACATAACCAATGATTCAGGCTTGAACCCTTTATCAACGCATGTAAAAATGTAGGCAGGCCCATTAGCTTCATTCTTTAATGTTTCCCTATTTTTCTTTCATTCATGTGCCTGTCTAAGATTCTTAAATGTCCCTATTGTTCCTGCTTCCACCACCACCCCGGCAAGGCATTACAGACACCCATAACTCTCTGTGAAAAAGAGCTCACCCCTGATCTCTCCCCTAAACTTCTCTCCCTTCACTTTGTACAGAAGCCCTCTGGTGTTTGTTACTCATGCCCTGGGAAAAAAACATGCTGGCTGGCTACCTTATCTATGCCTCTCACCTCTCATCCTTTGCTCCAAAGAGAAAAATGCTAGCTCTCCTAACCTTGCCTCATAAGACAAATTTTGCAATTGAACATAGAATACTGCAGCACAGTACATGCCCTATAGTCCACAATATTTTGTTCTGACCCATATATACCAATTAAAAAAAACCTCTTTACCTCATAACCCTCTATTTTTTCTTTTATCCATGTGCCTATCTCTGAGTATCTTCAATGCCTCTATTGTTCCAGCCTCCACCACCAGCCCTGGCAATGCATTCTAGGCACCCACAACTCTTTGTGTATAAGACCTACTCCTGATGTCTCTCCAAAACATTCCTCCCATCTCTTGTCTTGGAGAAGATTACAGAGATAGGAGGGACCAGAGTGAAAGAGGAAACTGAATAGGTTGAGGTGAGGCATTGTTGAATGAGGAGGTAGAGTAGATCAGCAGAGAGCTTAGGTCATTCAGAACTTTGTGGTCAATGCTCAGGAAGGATGGAATGGGGAAAGCCAGCCCAAGTTTGTCATGGAATAGTCAAGTCTTGCAGTGAGAATCCTGAGTGAGGAATTCGGTGGAATGTGAGGTGAAGTGAATGGAGTCAAATGATCTAAAGATCATCGAATTTTATGACAGCTGAAAAATCACTGAGCCCATTGGGTTTGTAGGAGATCCGTTTCAATGCCTGCTCCTTCACCTGAACCTTGCCATTATATAACCTTGTCAATTCAGTTCCCTTTCAGAAGATTGAATCATCTTTAGTGTCCATCTCCTTCATGTCTCCTCTCAATTTTCCTTGCTTTAAGAGGAACAGACCCAGCTTCTCCAGTTTAACACTGTAACTGATCCCTCTTCTCTGGAAAGATTGTAGGAAGTCTTTTCTGCACCATCTCTAGACCTACCCATTCTTCCTGAGTCGCGACCAGAACTGTGGTGACCTGACCAGTGTTTTGTGCAAGTTGAACATAACCTTCCTGCATTTGTACTCTGTGCATCCACATATGAATCCTGGATCCCATAGACATGGCAGAGATGGAAATATTTCCCCTGATGATGCCATGATCAATTCAGTGAATGCCAACAATATTTAGGATGTTATTTAAACTGCTGCTAATATGAATGGTGATGTTGATACTTCATGAAACAGGAGAAGGCAAGTCGGGGATTTTTTTTTTAATGGGACCAGTGGTGTCAGCTGATGGGATTGGCAATAGCAAAGGAAATGGAAAAGCTTGGTACCTGGCACTTTTGGAGAACCGATTTTACTTGTCATTTAACATGTTAGAATAATTTTTTTACATTATGCTGTAAGCAGCACAGACTGGTTCACTTTCCAAGCCCTTGCAAGTGAAATTGGATGTGTATAATCACCATCAAACCTTATGATTGAAGTAGTTGAAGGTGGGTGTAGGGGACAGTCCCGAGGAACTCCAGTAGGGATGATACACCTTCAGCAACCTCGAACATCCCCTCAATGCCCAATGCCCAGTATTACCAGTTCTCCTTGAGAACACAGTGAAACATGAGAGTCTGCAGATGCTCTGATTGAAGTAAAATCACACTGAAATGCTCAGCCGGTCTTTTCAGCGTCCATAGGAGACAAAGATATATTGCTGACGATTCGGGCCTGAGCCCTTCCTCAAGGAATAGGCAGAATGAGCCAAGAGAGGAAATCTCAGAGCTCAACAATGCTGGCTGGGGGAGGAGCCCAGCGACGGGGGAAGAAGTGGTGTTGGGGTGGGGTTTAAACAAAAGCCAGAGAAATCGATATTAATACCATCCCATCCAGTCGGAAGATGAGGTGTTATTCCTCCAGTTTGTGGGTGGTCTCAGTCTGGCTGTGCATAAGACCATGGACAGTCATGTCACGAAGGGAATGGGGTGGGGAATTGAAATGGGTGATCACTGGGAGATCCACACTCTCGTGGCAGACAGAGTTGAGGTGCTCAACGAAGCAGTTTCCCAATCTGCGCCCAGTCTCTTCGATGTAGAGGAAATCATAATGGGAGCACTTGCCCACTTGGATGCAGTAGGTGACCTCTGTAGATTCACAAGTGAAATGTTGCTTCGCTAAGAAGAACTGTTTGGGCCCCGAATGGTGGCAAGGGAGGAGGTGTGGGTGCAAGTGGTTAAATACTGTCTTGATAATTCAGGCAGTCACTCTTATCCCACTTTGGCAATTCCACATTTACTAATGATTGAGGGGAGACTAACTGAGTGGTAATTAGCCTGATTGGATTTTTCCTGCTGTTTGTGAATGGGAACTATCCAAGCAATTTTCCTTATTGGTGAGATGTTGTAACTGTACTAGGCCACATGTCTTTAATGGAATATCTTCTACTTCCATATGTACAATGCTCTGGGCCTTTCTCGTTGATAGTGGGCGTGAATCAGGAGGTGGGGAGTTCTGCCGAGGTGAATCGGCAACTCTGCACTTCTGGCCAAATATCATTGGGAATTTCTCAGCCTTAACCCCTCCTGTGCTCATTTGCTGGGTCCTGCCATCATTCCCAATAGTTGTTTTTATTCTGGGCATACAGGAGGGAGAGAGATCAGCTCATTGAATGGTGTAATGATAAAAACCTTGCACTCAACGTCAGCAAAACCAAGGAGATGATTGTGGTCTATAGGAGGAATTCAGGGGAAGACGACCCAGTCCTCAACGAGGGCTCAGTAGTGGAGAGGGTCAAGGACTTCAAATTCCTGGGTATCAACATCTCCGAGGGTCTGTCCTGGAGCCTCCACGTTGATGCAATCACAAAGAAAGCTCGCCAGCGGGTATACTTTGTGAGGTGTCTGAGGAGGTTTGCTATGTCACCAAAGACTCTCATAAACCTCTACAGGTGGACTGTGGAGAGCATTCTGACGGGTTCCATCTCTGCCTGGTATGGAGGCGCCAACTCTCCTGACAAGAATAAACTCCAGAGGGTTGTTAACTCTGCCTGCAACATCGCTGGCACCGGACTTCACTCCATCGTAGACATCTACACGAGGCGGTGTCTTAAGAAAGCAGCCTCTCTCCTCATGGAACCTCACCAACCAGGTTGTGCCCTCTTCACTCTGCTACCATCAGGAAAAAGGTACAGGAGCCCAAAGACGAGCACTCAACAGCTTCTTCCCCTCCGCCATCAGATTCCTGAATAATCAATACATCCTGCCTTACTTTTCGTGCAGTATTATTCTTATTATTTTATGTTATGGTAATGTTTTAAGATGGTTATAATATGTATATTTTTACTACAATGCCGCCGCGAAACACCGAATTTCATTTCAATATCCTGATTCTGATTCCAAGCACTCGGTTTGGGGAAGATGTGATTGTACAACAGTACAGGCCCTTCTGCCCACAATGTTGCGCTGACCTATATGAACCTACTCCCTGCAATTTTAATTTTTTTCTCTACCTCACACCCATATTTTTCCTTACATCCACGTGCCTATCTAAGTGACTTTTGAATGTCCTCACTATACCAGCCTCCACCACCACCCACGGGAATGCATTCCAGGCACCCACCACTCTGAGCAAAAAACATGCCTATGAACTTTCCTCCACTCACCTTAAACAGATATCCTCTGGCATTGGCTAGAGGATAAAAAGGGGTGCTGGCTATCCACCCTATCTAAGTCCCTCTATGAAGTAACCTCTCATCCTTTGTCACTTCAAACAGAAAAGTCCGAGCTCTATTAACCTTGTGTCAACCCTGAATGAATTAGAAATCTCGAATGTTCAAGAGCAAGAATAATTTAAAAAAAAAATTTTGGGGAGACACAAGCGCGCTGTAATTGAGGTTTCTGAGTGCAGTCGCGATGGAAGTGGGAGATTGCCAATAAAATCACTGCATCTTCAGTTCTGGCCAGCTGATTTTACCTGGTGCAATAGTGTCACAATCATCCGGACAACACTCAGGCTACATTCTTGTGTCATTTTGTAAAAGAATAGATTGCAATATCTGCATTGTTGATTCCTGCAGGTTGGCGATATTATTCACTATGACATTGGGTGGCTGGGCCTGCTCTGGGGATAAACGTGCATGTTCATGCCAAGCCCTGTCCCAGACTCGAGCAGCTCTGAAAGAAGTAACACCAACATCATGCATTCCATTAATTTTATTCTACCAGACAGTCATTTCTGAACAGCAGTAGAACAGACATTTTTTTTGTGTAAAGATACTAAATAAATGATTTTAAAAATCCTGTAAGACAGATGACACAGTGAAGAATAAAATTAAGCTGAGTACAAGAAAAAAAAAGTTTATTTTTCACATTTAAAGCAAGCATCAAAAATAAATATTGTATCCTCTCAGTAACAGAACAGCTACGCGATTATCAGAATGAAATACCAGAAGGAGTGGATAGAATGATGTTCATAACATTCCAGACGAGGGAGACTATAAAATGCACAACGTTTTCTGTGTTTTACGGACTGTCGTGTGTGCAAACTTATAGTGGGGAGTACAATGAATGAAAGCCTGCACAAACTGCTGATGTCGACAGAAGGAATGATTGTAAGACGGCCATGGTGGACAGCAGAAACCTGGTCCTCCGTGTCTAGTGGCCGGAGTTCAGATGATCGAAGTCTGAAATGAAGGATTGAGAGCGGTTAGAACAAATGGCTGCAGATGCTACAAATAGATCACAAGATCAAAGGTGGTGCAAGCACTTGGGGATCGAGAAACAAAAGCTTAAAAATGCTGGAAACACTCAGCAGGTCGGGAGGCAACGTCGGAAGGAGAAAACCAAGCTATTGATTTGGAATTTGCAGCGGCAGTGGTGACAAACCCATCAGGTCTCACCTTCCTTATTCAACAGAAACAGGATTTCACCATGGAGAAATCTGGAAATCACTGCCAGTGATTTGATGCAACCCCACAAGGCGTGAATCCATCTGCAGCCATCTTGATAAACGGTGGGCAATTCAAAACATCAATGATCCCTTTGCTTCCCATTAATGCAGCTCAGCCTGCTCCTGCAGATTGCAAGTTTTCACTGCATGGTAACAGGCCATATTGGCCCATGAGCCTGAGCCGCCCAATTAACCTGCAACCCCTGGTATATCAATTTGAGTTGGGGGTGGGGGGAAGGAAACCTACGCAGACATGGGGAAAACGTACAGACTCCTTACAGATGGCATGGAATTCGAACCCTGGTCTCGATCGCTAGAGCTGTAATAGTATTTCGCTAACCCGTTTGAGGACTTATGTGGGGCTGAGTCATCGGGAGTGGGGCACCGCTAGTCTTCTTGTCACTTTAAGCCCCCAAATTAACTATGGTGTTGAAGAAGATGTCATCGATTTTGAGGGAAATTCAGGAGGAATCTACGTGGTCTAGGACCATAATCTTTGGATATGTGGATGGTGCCTGAGCATCGGATGGTACACTTGATGATGAAGCCAATAACTTGCAGACCAGTCAGTTCAAGCTGAGTAGTGGGAAACATTGATCTGGGTCTAGAACCTGGAGGAAAATGGATGAATTAAGGCAAGCAGAATACAAGTGCTACTCGACTTGTGACCTATGTGACTTAAGTCCATCTGCAATTATTAACAAATATATTTAAGAAAAAAATAAAATTTACGTGGACTATGTTGTATTTGTCTAACTATAACGCCAAAATGTGCGTACTTGTTAGTCAGTGTCCCAGGGTCCATAGGCTGGGCACGACCATCTTGATTCCTGTGCGTGGGTCTTTAGTTGGCGCATGCGCAGTGGGTTACGTAAATTGAGTTCATTTGGGCATGGGCGAGAGTCAAACTCCCTGATGGTATTGAATTTTCTTCCTTAACTCTCATGCCAATTGAAGACTAGCGGATGCACACAGGAATCAAGATGGCCATGCCCAGCCTATGGACCCCAGGGCGCCAACTAACAAAGTAGGTACGGATATTTTGGCCTGTACATGCCCTGTAACCCTGTTATAGTTTGTCAAATACAACATTTGATTAGAAAGTTTGCTTTAAGACTTTGGAACTCCACGTGTGTGGTAAAAATTCCGACTTAGGTCCACGGCTGATCCTTCAGTTCTAATTACAATCGTAAGTCAGGGTGTGCCTGTATTTTTTTTTAAGAGGAAATTGTGTGGAACCAATTTGATATGGGTTTATGTAGATGAAGCTAATGCAACAGATTGTGATGTACAGGACCTACAGGAAATGTTTGATCAAGATGCCAATTTAACAGCAAAGTTGAATCACCTGGGATAAAAGGGATATGGATTGTATGGATTCGATGTTGCTCAAGAAACATGCAGGCTGCTGGAGGCTGCAATCAAAGGATTCACACAAGGCTGCGGACTGCTGGAGTCTAACTGAAGGAGAACCAGGTATCAGAACCAGGATGCGAGAGGGTGATAAGGGCACTGAAGGGTTCTTAATCGTGTTGGAAGTTAAGATCTGGAGCTCGGGTTGCCGATGGTTTGGACTGGGGTCCGTGCAGCTGTGGAGGAAGTGGGAGTGCTGGAGGTGAATCCATGACCTCTTGGTGGCTCTTGGTGGGGGAGACTTCCTTTGGCTTCTCTTTCTCTGACTGTAAGAGGCGCCTGGCAATTTCTGCTTATGGTGAATCTGCCTGCCTTACAGCAGATTAAAGGCAATTTCATATAATTTTACACTTTTTTATTACATGGCAATAAAGGAATCTTGAAACGGAAACCAGAGGATCATTATGGATAGTTGCTTCTTGGAGTAGAGGAAGATGAATAATAAAGCTATTCCCCAGGGATAGGGATTGCTCTTTACTTATAGAGTTCAACAATCTAAACTTGGGTTTAGATCATCAATATATAATAGGCCAGAATTTCAAATTTTGCAGCTGACACAGAACTGGCATTATCGTGAACTGTAAGGGAATAGGTATTGACTCTGTCAGACATGTGACAGAAGAAAGCTCTGAAAGAGAAGTGCAAGGCGTTGTACTTTGGTGGTAAGAATTAACGAGAAGCAGCATAGAATAAAGGGGATGGTTCCAAACAGGCGCAGGAGCAGTGAAACAGTGCAGGTGGAGAAAGTTGTCCCGAAGGAACACGCAACTCTTGGGTTTTGCCAACAAAGGTGTGAGGTGTAAAAGCAAGGACGTCATGCAAAACCTTTAAGGACCACTGGTCTTGCCTCACTGGAGTCATAGAGTCACACAGTACAGAAGCAGGCCTTGTCCATGCTGACCGAGGGACCTTGCTGAGCAGGTCTCTTTGACCTGCATTTGGAGTCTAAACCAATGGTTCTCAGTCCTTTTTTACCCACTCACATATCCCTTACTAATCACCGTACCTACGGCATAGGTGCTCTGTTGTTAGCAAAGGATTATTTAAGGTGGTACAGTATGCGAGTTGAAAGAAAAGTTTGAGGGCTACTGCTCTTAATCTTTGCTATTCCTCTACCTGTCCCAGTCTCTTTTAAACACTGTAATTCTACCAACCCTCTCCAACCCCTATCATTTTCTCTGGCGGCGCTTGCTATTGATCCACCCCCACCACCTCTCCCCTTTGAATGCTAGTTTTGAATGCTTCCATCCTGGGAAAGAGAGAGTGACCACCCTCCTTATCTTATGCCCTTCATGATTTTATAAACCTCAGTAAGATCACACCTTCAGCCTCCTCTGCTCCGGAGCATATAGGCCCAACCTGTACAGTCATAACTCAGGCCCTCCAGTGCAGGCAACATCCTTTTGAATCTTTACTGCATCCTCTCTAGCTTAATCAGATCCTTCCTATATTATAGGGACTAGAGTTGCCCACTCTATTCCAGCAAAGGCCTTGTACAGCTGTAACACAACCTCCCAACTCTTGTGCTCAGTGCACCTAGTCTGACTGCGTTGCCACTTTCAAGGAATTAGGTCCTTGTACCCCACCCCCAGGGTCTCTTTGTTCTACAGCACCTTCCAGGACCCAGTGTATTCACTTCACACTTATCTGAGTCAAGTTCGTCCTGTGCCCACTTGCCTGGTTGAACTAGATCCAGTTGTAATCTCATTAAACGTTATTATGTACGATTCTGATCATCTCATTAGAGGAATGATGTAAAGAAATTGGAGAAAGTCCAGGAAAAAATATTCTAGGGATAAGGGGCTACATGAGGGAAGTTGGGGCTTATTTTTATTTTGAGGAAAGAGAAGGCAGATGGAAGATCTGATGCAAAGCACTGAGAGTTCTAGTCAGAATGGAGGATGGGAGGCTGTTCTGTTCTGAGGGGTTTGTGGAGGGGGTTTATGGAGCAGTTTGTGGGAGCTTTAGAGGGGTTCGAGGAGGGGTTTGTGGGAGGGGGTAGGTAGGTAGGAGTTTGTGGGGGGGCTATGGAGGGGTTAGGGGAAGAAATTGTGCGGAGGGATTTATGTGGACAGGTTTGTGGGGGGAGAGGTTTTGTGGAGGGGTTTATAGAAGGGGTTGTGGAGAAGTTTGCGATGGGAGTTTAGAAGGGGTTAGTGGAGGGGTTTGTGTGGACAGGTTGGTGGGGGGTGGGAGGGATTTGTGGAGGAGAGGTTTATGTGATGGAGGACTAGAGTTCGCAAATACAAAACCTTATGTCCCTGGATTCCCCCCAATATCTAAACATCTGTGCACAGACCATATAGAAAATGTTTAATCAAATGCCAAATTATCAGCAATGCTGAAGCACCTGGCATAAAAGGGGACTTTGGTGCATCGATAAAATGCTGTCAAATGCTACTGTGTATGTTTACTTCAGATCAGTGTCAAGGAGTCAATTCCCTCCGATGAGAAAACACTGGCTACTCTTTCAGGTTAGTGAACCAAACATTTGTTTTCCTTCTCACACCAAAGTTGCTGTCTCATCTGCTGGCTGTTTTAACCATTTTATTTCAAAGAAGATGAATAATTTCAGATAAAAATTTGTCAACATATCTTTTAGAACCACATGAGAAAAATAAGGGGAATCTCATTTAAACCGATGATCCAATGAACATGTTTGTAAGAAATGTGCATTTAACTAAGCAGTAGTTTGTTTGACATTGTCATAATATGCTTTGATCATATGTTGTTATAAACTAGTCTCGCTGCTACATAAGGAGGTGGAATCTGGTTCAATAGAACTTCAAAGGGAATTAACTTGAAAAGTGGGGGGGAACTATGTCAATATTCAACAGAGGAGAATTATTGGATTGTTCTTTCAAAGAGTTAGCACAGGTGAGATGGTTGAATAGCCTCCTTCAGCATGGGTGAGAAAAGATCGACACATCTGCAAAGCCTGTCCCATTCAATTGCAGTCTATTGACCCTTCCCCTTCACCATCAGCTTCCTGCTCTGACACCTTAACCTCTGGAAGGGCAGAATAAATCTCATTGAACTTCCTTGCCAGAATTTTCTGAAGCATTCGACTTCCAGGAGACCTCTGTTACCTCCTCATCCACTTGCTGATATCCAGCAGCATTTTTTGCATTGCCATCTGCCTCTCCCGCTTCTGAGTCACTCTTATCTTCTTCCTCCTTGATATCCTTTTCACCTTCGTCTTTGCCTTCCTGGTCAGAGGATTTTCGCAACTGCTTTGCAGATTTCTGGAAAACACACAATCTCGCCAATTGAAGAGGTGGGAGGACAGGGATTGCAACACGAAAGTCTGAAGAACGCTGTGATTGTCGTCAAAACACAGAAAAGCTGGAGGAACTCAGCTAGACGTGCAGTGTCCATAGGAGGTAAAGAATATTACGTTGAAGATTCTGGAATAATCCCAAGATCAACAGAAAAAAATAGATCATATTTAAGAAAGCTTTAATGGTTGACTTTTTGATCCATTTTATTTTTTCAAGTCGACAAAATAAGGTTTCTAGTCGATTTTTTTGATATGTTGGTTTTTGTATATACATCAATGCTCTTGTTCTTGTTTAGCAGGCATAAGTAAATCCCCAAAAATCTAGCCTCAGTTGCCTGTAAGAAACGGTGACAAGTCATGGTTCCCAATCTACTTCTCAGGAACTCATTACCGATGCAATACAGCAATTACAATTTGATTAAAAGACCAGGGATCAGTTTAACTTGCAAAGCAACTAAATCCGGTGAGAAAATATAATCAAATTTATTGAGGGGCATTGGCCAGCACTGAAAATCCAATCACCTCTCCTGACGATCAGATTTAAATGGCTGCCACAGTTTACAACATGGTATGGTAGGCTTGTCCTTCATTGGGAATTATCTAGAGCCAGGGTGGATAATTCCTCATCGATCAGTGCACAAGGCTACTGAGATCAAATCACTCTTAAGACAAAGTACATGGGCCAGCTTTTAACAAGCCACCACTCAGAGCAGCCTGATGTTCAGTTTGGATTCCTTGCACATGAGCAACCATTGCTCCAATTCTGGACAAACAAACGCACTCCTTGTGATCTGTCACCAAGAGGGACTGAGAGAAAAACAAGTCCCCTCCAAGTCATCCATTCAAGGCCATCCATTGCCATTTCTAACAGCCATGTCATTTCCCCAGATTTCTGCAAATGCACCTCAAGGATTTTTTGCTCAATGTTGGTACATTCCCTCCTTCATTTTCTTGTCTAACTACAATTAAATATAATTTAATGACACCTTTCCTCATCGCCCCATTGTTTTCGGTCCCACTGCAGAGTTCTCTATTTACTGTACTATTTTTCCGATGTTCTGTTCATCTGCAAACTAGTTCCACTGGTTGGAGAATACAGAACAGGGATCATCTTACAATCAGATGAGGCCAGTCTGGAAGTAATACAAGTATGTTTTCAGAAACATGTCCAGTATCCGTAAAAAAATAAATAAAATGAGAGTAGTCCAAAAGGGATCCAGGACAAACCTCTCAACAATCTGAATGGAGCTTGGCTCCATTCACTTCTTTCTGACCTCTTGCCAATCTTGCGTCTAGTGTCCTTTCAAAGCCATAGGCTTCAAATACGGCAATAACTCTGTGAGGTAATGCTTTTGGGAAGTTCATGAGCAAATTAACCACTGTCTCAGCATTCATTCTCTCTGTCACTTCATCAAAGTTACTGATTTTGTTCATTAAACATATTTAAAGGTAAAGGTTCCATTATGGTCACGTAATACTAAATTTAGAATGTAATACACGACATTCTTTATCCTCCAGCGCTTTTGTGTATTTCAGGTTAAGTTGTGAGTTCTGGTGAATGGTCAGAAGGATTTTGAATGCTTGGAAGAGTGGGCTGAAAGGTGGTAGATGGAGTTTAATGTAGATAAGTGAGAGGTGCTTCATTTTGGGAAAAATAACCAAAATAAGATGTATGCAGTGAAGGGGAGGGCATTGAGAAATGCAGAGGAACAGAGGGATCTTGGAATAACGGTTCAGCGTTCCTTGAAGGGTGATGAAGAAGACTTTTGATATACTGGTCTTTATAAATCCTAGCATAGAATATAAAAGCTGGGAGGTGATGTTGAGACTGTTTAAGGCAATGTTGAGGCCAAATTTGGAGTATTGTGTGCAGTTCTGGTCTCCAAATTATAGGAAAGATATAAATAAGGTAGAGAGGGTGCAAAGAAGGTTTACAAAAATGTTGCCTGTATTGCAGTATCTTGAAATACGGAGAAAGATTGAGTAGACTGGGACTTTATTCATTGGATTGTAGAAGGTTGAGAGGGAATTTGATGTTGGTATTTAAAATTCTGAAGGGAATAGATAGAGTAGATGTGAATAGGCTCTTTCCCCTGAAAGTAGAGGAGATTGGAACAAGGAGTCCTAAGTTAAGGGTGAGGGGGCAAAACTTTAGGAGTAATATAAGAGGATGCTTCTTCACTCAGAGAGTGGTGGCTGAGTGGAATGATCTACTGGAAGAAGTAGTTGCGGCAGGGTCAATTCTGTCATTTAAGAGAAGGTTGGATGAGTACTTGGAAGTGAGAAGTTTGGAGGATTATGGGCAGGGAGTGGGTAGGTGGAACTAGTGGAGTTGCACATAAATTGGTGTGGTCTAGAAGGGCCAATATGGCCTGTTTCCGTGCTGAAAATTGTTATATATATGGTCATCAACTTCAAACATTAACTGTCTCTCTTTCTACAGATACTGCGCAAGTTTCCCCATCATTTTGCTTTTATTTGGACAGGCTTGGTCACCAAAGAACAGGAAGGATAGCAACAAATTGGAGAGGTGCAGAGAAGATTTACTAGAACGTTGCCAAGGATACAGGGGCTGAGATATAGGGAAAGGTTAAATAAATTTGGAGCGCAGAAGGTGGAGAGGGGATTTGATTGAGGTATTTAAAATTATTAGGGGTATAGATAGAGAGGCTTTGTCCTTTAAGAATTACAAATGAGAGGATATGATTTGAGAGTTAGGGGGCAAAGGTTTAGAGGAAACATGAGGGGGGGGGAACTTCTTTACTCAGAGTGGTGGGTGCTGGAGCCCGGCTCAATATTAGCATTTGAGGAGAAGATGGACGGGAAAGGAATGGAGGATTACAGGTTGAGTGTAGGTCAGTGGGGTTACGTGGGAGAAAGTGGACTAGAAGGGCCAACTTGGCCTGTTTCAATGCTAATAATTGTTATATGGTTATATGGACACGTATTCTCCAGAAAGTTGAAAGGTCAGTGTTTTTCAAATGATGAAGGATGCTGATGGAGTAAAAACTGAGAATTGATTTCACTGAGTAGTGCAATCCAGAACAAAAGGGACTAAAACTGACAATCGGAGGTGGACAACTTGGAAGAATGCTTCAGAAGATCGAACAGTGTAGCACAGGAACTGGACCATCTCTCCGCAATGCCTGCACCGAACATCCTAGCAGATTGAACTTTTTAGGGATCATGCAATCATGTGCACATTCATATTTGCAGATATTTGGTCGGGGAACTCTGGAATTCTATCCTTCAAAAGGCTGTGGATTTCTTAAACTGATTACATATTTTCTCATGACAGAGAACATTACAGCTCAGAAAACAGTCCATTCACCCAGTCTAGACTGCCTAGTCCCACTGACCTGCACCCAAGTCCATACCCCTCCCATCCATGTGCCTGTCCAAATTTTTCTTATATGTGAAATTTGAGTCCACATTCACCACTTCAGCTGGCAGCTCATTCCACACTCCCACTGTTCTGTGTGTGAAGAAGTTCCCCCTAAACTTTCACCCTTAACTCGAGCATGGGGGTCTCTCTCCCTTGTGATGAGAGGTTCAGCAACTCTGAGAGCCAAGATGAATGAAGTTGACGTGCAGCATTTGAATTGAACAGTGGATGTATTACAACAGAAAATCTGGGTTGGAATCTCCTGGCTGCTTCCCTTCTCACAATTATTGTCCCTATGTGGTGCACTGAGGTATGAGGTAGCAGGCAAGATTGTACAACAGGCTTTATTCAGGTAAAATCTGAACACCAGTTCATGCTTTGGTGGCTCCCGCATGACTGGCTCAGGAGGCGCCAGCTCAGGTCTATATTTGGGTCGGCTGATTGACAGCCGGCCAGGTGGAGTCAGCCCTGAGGTGGTCTTCCTGCAGGTACAGAGATCGCCCCCTGCAGTATTCTGGTGGTCATATCACCACACCCTATGTTACGTCTATCCAATTAAATGGTGAGGAAACCATCTCAATGTCCCTTTGCATCTCGAGATAGAACCACCAGGAGCTGTGGGCACAGCTGACATCCTGTGACAAGTGACAACTATTAAAGGTGCAGTGAGATCTTAACAGGTTTTCAATATTTGTATCTTTCAGAGACATAAAAACTAATAATATTGAAGTGGACATTTACAAAATATTGAACTTATTGTCATATGTTCATCAGTAACAGCCTCAAAACATGTATTATTGCAAGAGTTAACATAAAGTAAAATAAATGAAAATGGCTAATCTTCTCAAATCCTGAAATTCCTTTTTAAGTTAACAAGACGTTGACTATGAGAGATGATCTTTCAGCAGACAACTTGGATTAGCAACAAGAATGGGTTTGTTGTGGCAGAGTGCAGAGGTTTTGATGCTCTTAAGTTTACCAGCAAGCCTTTTTAGTTCTGCATTTGACAGACAGTGCATTTAAATGACTAAATTCTGGCAGTCTGTTCAGAACAGTGGGAAACAGGCATCGAGATGCTGTCCCTGTTAACGTTTCTTTCCAGGGAAAACCTGTTCATTTTTTTTTTGTTCGTTTGAATTTACACCATGCATGTAACAAGTAACCATTTTGAATCAACAGCAAGTCCTGCAAACTGAGCCCAAAATGTCTGCTCATTTATGTTTATAATGTTGAACATTATGCTCCAAGGCTGCAGTGGAATCAGACACAGGATTCAGAAACTCGAGGCACACATCCAGCATAATGAATTTATAAATAATGGAGGGTGCATCCTGTCGCACAAAACATCTCTTTCTCCCTGAAGATTTGGTCACTTGATGGTTTATTTTATCCTTCCAAACGCTGTGGACAAAGAAAATACTTAATTGTATTACACCTATGTTGCAGCAGGTGGCAGCACTTATTGTTCTTCACCCTGGTAAATAATGACCCAGTATTCCCTGGAAGAAAAAACATCTTGTTCAAGGCCATAGCCATCACTACTTGTTTTTCTTTATCTGAAAGTTACTGATAGCTGGGACTGTTGTGAAGGGCAAAACTGGCAATCTACCTCTAGATACAATATGACCTAGGGGCTGCGAGGGAAAGAATAATTGTGGAGGAGACAGTTTAAATTAGAGCCAAGGGAGGGCGAGAGAGAGGGGAGGGAGAGCGAGGGTAAGGGTGCGGGGGGTGAGAGAGGGGGGGAGAGCGAGGGTAAGGGTGTGGGGCGGGGTGAGAGTGAGTGAGAGGGTGAATTTGGGAGGATTACAGGGAGAAGGAGGGAGGGCAAGGGTGGGAAAGCGAGGGAGGATGGAGGGTGAAAGGATGAGAGTGGGGGAGGGTGAGGAGGGTTGGGGAAGGTAAGGAGGGTGAGAGAAAGATAAAAAATAAAGAAATTAAACAGAAAAGTTTTCATTATTTTTAAAATATTGAACTCTCTCAGTACAACTTATTACCTCTGAAATCGAGAGTTCACTTTTTAATTTCTTCCCATTTGGACTGGAAAGGTTGATTGATATTACAAAAGCATAAAATTCATCGTCGAGAAGGTATTTTTCTTCCTAAAGAGCCGTTCTAATTTACTGGAATGAGTTAACATGAGCAGAATCTGTTACTTAATTACATCAAATGATGGTGAGATGGAATCCAGGAACGAGAGTGGGAGTCTAATAGCACGGTGTCAAGTAAACAATCTCTCTCTTTAAGACAAAGGAGAAGATCATGAATCAGGCCAGGGGGCTGAGTCCACACACCTGCCCATATAAATGGCACTGACATGGAAAGAGTAGATAGCTTCCAGTTCTTGGAAATAAGTACCTACAATGGCCTGACCTGATAGGCATGTTGATGCAATAGTCAGGAAAGTGCACCAACATCCTTGCTTTCTTGGAAGTCTCTGGAAGTCTATCCTGTCCTTTCACAGCGACATGGGCACCATCGAAAACATGCTTGCTGGACACCTCATGGAGTGGTACGGGAGCTGCTCCGCTCAAGATCAGAAGTAGCTGCAGAGAGTAGTGAATGCTACTCAAAATATATTGCAAACTTCCCTCCCGTCCACAGACTCCATCACTCGCTGCCCAGGCAAAGCAGCATTATTGCTTATTTAGGGCGGCACAGTAAGTGCAACACTGTTACAGCGCCAGCGACCGGGTCTCGAATCCCGCGCTGTCTGTAAGGAGTTTGCACATCCTCCCCACGTCTGCGTGGGTTTCCTCCGGGTGCTCCAGTTTCCTCCCACTGTTCAAAACGTACCAGGGGTCGTAGGTCAATTGGGCGGGCCAAAAGGACCTGTTTCTGTCCTGTATGTCTAAATTTAAAATTCAAAGATTTAAATTTAACATACTGAAGGAACTACCACACTCCTGACACAAACTTGTCCCCTTCCTTCCATCGGAAGAGTGTTTTCTCACCGCAACTTCTAAATGAGCCCCACAACATGCTCAGTGTCAATTCATCTTTCTTTTTATTGCAATCCTATAATCAGTGCTCTTTACCCAGCTGTTAGAAATAACCTGTTAGCAGAAGATCCCCTCACTGTACTGACCATAATGTGACAAACTTCAGCATCCACGTGGAGCTTAAGGCAAGCTGCTGTTGTCGCAAAGCTGATGGCAGTCTGGCACAAATTGCGCACTCCGAGATAACTCCTTTGCCAAGTTTTGCTGGGTACATTATTTACATATTAAAAAAAAAACTAAGGGTACTGAAACTGGCCAGGCAATAGAAAATGCTTGGCAGCGTCCGTAGTGTGAGAAGCAGAGCAAATGTTTTGCGGGCAACACTCTTACTGCAACTCTTCCATTGTTGGGACCTGACCTCCTGAATATTTTCTAATTTCTGAATGGACAATGAACCTCACTTTCTTCTCTTATTTTGCACAAGATTATTTATTTTTAAGAATGAGAAGAATGAGAGGAGATCTTATAGAAACATATAGGATTATGAAGGGTATGGATAGGATAGATGTAGGAATGTTTTTTGAGCTGGCCGGGGAAACTAAAACAAGAGGAATCAGTCTCAAGATTCGGGGGAGTAGATTTAGGACAGAGATGAGGAAAAATAGTTTTTCCCAGAGAGTAGTGAATGTTTGGAATTCTCTAACCAGGGAAGTGGTTGAGGCTGCCTCATTAAACATATTTAAAATTCGGTTAGATAAATTTTTTACATGATAGAGGAATTAGGGGATATGGGGAGAAGGCAGGTAGGTGGAGTTAGGTCATAAATTAGATCAGCCATGATCGTATTGAATGGCGGAGCAGGCTCGATGGGCCATTTTTGGCCTACTCCTGTTCCTACTCCCTATGTTCCTATGCTAAATATTGTACTTAAGGAAATTCAGTTTTTGTATGTTTAAGGCACAGAACTGCTGCTTCAGAACAAATTTTGTGACGCATGTTCATGACAGTAAACCTGATTCTGATTTCACGTTCTGAGCTGTTCTGTTTTCTTTTCAATTGAGCTGGCCATTACTTTGCAGCAAATTCTGGACAATTTTATTTATAAATGAATGCGTGTCAAAGTCAATGTCGCTCTGACAAAATAGTTCAATTTTCCTCGGGCTCTTTCACCAAGGAGAAAACAGTAGTTTAATGGCTTGTTTAATCACTAAATGTCAGAAGTTAGATTAAAAAGTCGCTTCGGTATTGGATTTTGAGGTTAGGAGTTGTTCAGGGATGTGGATTTTACTGAATCCTGAGTTAATACTCTCCCATAACTGATGGCACAGTTCATTCATGCAGTTGCTGTATTGCATCAATATTTCTCTGTTTGTTCCGTATACGAGTTGTCCATGTTGGCTTTGGAACTCCTGTTCGTGCAACAATAGCTTTAAGGGCAGAGTTTCAAAGGCGAAACTCTCCCCTAACCACTTCTCCCCAGCCTTTGAGTTCAGGAACTTACCTGCTCTTCACTCATACCTTGAGGAAGGGCTCAGGCCCCAAACGTCAGTTATACGTCTTCACCTCCTACAAACTCTGAGAGACCTGATGAGTTCCTCCAGTATTTTTGTGCTTTTAGTTGTCAAGTTTATTATCACTGTACAAGTACAACCTGATTAAACAGTGTTCTCTAACCCTCAGTGCAAAATGCGCAGACACACAACCAGACATAACACACCTACAGCCATATTCAGGACAAGTATTTCATCTATACAATTAAATAAATAAAATGTGCTTTCACGGATGCGAGTGTCCCAGACAGCTAGTGCGAGCAGTTCCTTTGGTCATCCAGCATTCTCACTGCCCGTGGGAAGAAGCTGTTCCTCAGCCGGGTGGTGCTGGCTCTGATCCTCCTGTATCTCTTCCCCGACGGGAGCAGCTGTGTGTAGAGTGGAAGGGGTCATCAATGATTTTGCCTGGCCTCTTCAGACAACGATCACGACAGATCACGTCAATGGCAGGGGGAAGGGAGACTCCAGTGATCCTCTCTTATGGAGCTACCACACTGTGATGCAGCTGGCCAGGACACTCTCCACAGAGCTCCTTTAGAAGGTTGACTAATGGTGGCTGGTTGCCTTTCCCACTTTAGTCTTCTCAGGAAGTGCAGGCATCACTTCACCTTCCTGACAAGTGAGGAGATGTTGTGTGTCCACGATAGGTCAAGGAACTTGGCGCTCTCCACTCTCTCTTCTACAGAGTTGTTTGTGTGTAGTGGAGGGTGGCCCTGGTCCTCTTGAAGTCCACGATTATCTCCTTTGTCTTGTCCACATTGAGGTTCAGGATGTTACTCACGCACTACTTCACGAGACTTTCCATCTCTTCTCTGTAGTGCGACTCATTGTTGTTGCTGATCAGTCAACCTGAAATTATCTTGAAGATGTCTATCATAATCACAATCTTTTTTCAGGAAGTAAACCTTTCGAAAAAAATTGTTGTCCAGTGTAATTTCAGATTTTCTGTATCATGTGTCGAAAGTTGGAGAAACATTAAATAAACTTTTATTGAATTTAGCATGTTTAATCTCATAATGATGCTGAGAAATTGTTTTGGTTCAAGTGATCTAAAAATGTTTTTCCACTGATTTTTGTTTGTACTCCGCATCTGATGCCTCTCCTGTCAGTGTCCAACATAGTTGGCCAGCATTAATGGATTCCAATTGCCCTGATACTGCTTTTCCATGGATGGAACGTCCTGGTGAAACCTTTCACCATGTTCATCACTGACTGCACCAAGATCAGCAGGGAAGAAGTGCGATGCAGAAAATGAATTTTCAATGATATGTTGCAATTTATGGCTTTGTATACTTGAAGAAGACTTAAAATGTGACAGGGAATCACAAAAATAGGTTAGATCTTAAAGACGGTACGAGATAGAAAAATTATAAAGTGATTTTCATGATTAGCAGCCCAGAATCTATAAAATACACCCAAAAGTGTTCAGGAAACAAAATCTTGCTTGTTCAGTGTCATCTTTGTGTTCAGCATGAAGTTGTCTATCATAACCCCAATTTGTTTCAGGGAACAAACCTTCTGAAAAAAAATTGTTGTCCAGCGTTACCAATTTGATTTGCTATCAAGATTTGACAGAGTGACATGACACCCCACCACCCACCCCACCAACAATGCTTCCAAGAAGTCACAAGAGGCAGAGATGCTGGAAGCTGGAGCATCAACCAGCCTGGAGGAACTCAGTGAGTTGAACAACATCAGTGGGAGGAAAAAAATGTGTCAATGTTTCAGGTCAGAACCCTTGATCAGCACTGTTCCAAGAACTCCAATTAAGGTGTTCCAAAGCTTTGCCACAAAACAAATTTAAATAATAAAATTCCTGTAAAATGCATTTTTAAACATTTGCAAACATGAAATAAGAACAAAATACCTAAAGATGTCACTGTCACACTTGATGCTATCGTTAGAGAGTACAGAGATAATCGATTTGTTTTGTTACCTTATGAGCAGCTTTTTTCCGTTTGGAGCCTGCTTTTTCATTTTTGCCCTTGGCCTTTCCCTCCTCCTCCACGAGCTCTGCCCCTTCACCTTCACTGCTGGCATCTGCTGTATTACCCCCTTCTCCTTCTGTCTCTGGAGAATTCTGTTGCTGTATCACCTGAAACAAGGAGGCAGTGAGGTCGGGAAACAAAAATGACATAAGCTAACAAAACGAATATGCTTAACAATAATCATCCATCAGAGGTTAAATACGAACACCCCAAATCTATGCTTAACTTGGTCTACTCAACTTCAATGTTCAATGTCATAGACATCAGTACAGTGTACAGAAATTCTGACTTGCTGCAGCCAATCGAGTGTGTAAACAACAATTAAATGACCACAGTGCAAGACAGGAACATAGACAATCAATACTACTGAATCTATGATCCAATTCTCCCAATCTGAGCTCTTTGTGCAAAGGACCTTCGAAGATTACTTTTCAATCCTGCAAGACCCAGTAAAAAGATACAAGGGTAATCCCATTGCACGCCTTTTTTCTCCTTGAATAAAGTGTTGCATATGCCACACAAGATATTGTTTTGAGATTATTGCGAATTGAAATAATTTGTTCAATAGCAGTGTTGGGAGCAGGTTCAGGAACAGCTGCTCCCCCTCCACCATCAGACCCCTCAACAACAACCTCAATCAGGGACTCTTTTAAGAACTCTTACTTGTGCACTTTATTGATTTTTATAACATTTTCTTTGTATTGCACGGTATGTTTACATTCGTTATCTGTTGACACTTTTTTATTAGTTTACATTTTACAAGCTGTGTACAGTTTTTTGCTCCACCAATAGAAAAAGAATCTCAGGGTTGCTTTTGACATCATGTATGTACTCTGACAATAAATTGGAAATCTATTAATAATGGAAAGAACTGTGAATATTCATTGGGAATGGTATTAAGGTCAGGTAATCCAAATATCTGTCAGTTTCCCAGTGGGGATCGCATGGTGGCTTCCTGCTTTGACCTTGACCTCTGCTTGTGGTCATGACCCCACTTCTGTTAAACCTAGCTTTTTCTGATAGCTAGTGATACTTAGCTTTTATATAGCTCTGCACATCGCCTGGGCCAGCCAAAGCATTTATTGCCATTGAAATAATTCTGACCTGTAGCACTATGTGATGCAGTAGTCAATTGACCCATAAGTTGTGATAGATGAACAGTATCCTGTAATCAAGTAAATAGTTGCAAATTGTTTACAATATATTTATTTTAAATTATGTCTCTATGTTATTATTATAGGCTGTGTATTGTGTATTTGTGTGTGCCATTACAACCAGATATAATGTAGATGGAGAATATTCAGCAAAATGGACCCCCAAAGGCTCTTCAGATCCATTTGCTAGTTTAGGTCAACTGCATTCTCTGATCTCTGATCTCTGATAACATATTCCATATCGTAATGGAGATAAATATTGGGAGAGTTTGGTAAAAATGGAGTAGGCTACAAACATATACAAATTTTAAAACAGATCTTATAATACTGAAGAATTCATATTCAGTGACTTTACAGAAACTATGGAGAAAGCTATGCACTTTTAACAAGTTAGTGCTAATTGAAATGATGCCATAAAATAAATAGACCAATGACTTGTACTGGAGACACTTTGGCTGTTTGCAAGGATCTACAAAGTGCTCACAGGAAGGTCACTCCTGGGTTCTTGTTTACCTCAGACAGCAGATGGGAGCAAAAGACTAACTGTTTGCTGGAGAAGGTGGGGGCTTGGTTGCAAGTGAGAGAACGAATGACATATGGCTAGCAGTTTGGTATCTCAGATGAAGAGAGAGAGAGAGAGAGAGAGAGAGAGAGAGAGAGAGAGAGAGAGAGAGAGAGAGAGAGACTGAACAGTCGGAGCTGAAGCAAGTAGGAGAAGGTTGTTGGAAATGAAAGAGAAAACTCCGGAGAGGCAGATGGCTGGAAGTGCTATCTGTCTGATGTTTCTCTTGGAATAAGTGGAACAGAAAGGAACTCTGTGGTAGCCTGAAAGAAAGAGGTGATCATCTGGAGGACCCTGAAGGGGCAAGTTTCATCAGCAAGACATTGAGGGGACTAATGGTGGGACCTCAGTTGAGGAAATCCTGGAACAACAAATCTCTCTCTGCAAACCCTACAAGAACCTTCCTGAGTGGTAAACATTTACCTTTCGAGCACCAAAGCCTGGTGAACTTTATACATGTTAAATTCTGTGCACAGTATAATTGCCTGCAACCAGAGTACTTGGAAGAATGAGAAGTGAGATTGGACTGTGAACCCAAGAACTTTTCTTAAATTTACACACACATCATACACGTGTGCTTAGAATTAGAAGGTGGTTAAGGTTAGTTAAGTTAATAGAGATAAGTTAAAGTTTGATTCTGTTTTCATGTTTAAAGATAATTAACAACTTTTGTTTAAGTAACTACTTGGCTTGGTGAATGTCTATTGCTGCTGGGTTTTGGGGTCCTTTGGGCTTGTAACAATATAAATACACAAAATTGCAGAAGAACCTCACAAAGTCCTGCAGTGGCCATAGGAAGCCAAAACAACATTTCAGCCCATAGCCTTTTGTCAATGTCCTACTTTGATCTTTTCCCCCTATGGATGCGGTGGGACCTACCGAGTTTCTCCAGTAATTTTGTAGACTGACTGCAATCATTGTGTCTACGGACTTTCTTGTTTCACATGTGACATTTTTTTGTCCGAGGAGAAAGGTCTTTAGTTACTCATGTTGAGAAGAGTGGTTGGACTCACTCTTCTCCTGATACTCAGTTCCTTAAACTGTAAACAATTCATGCAGGGATGGAAGTGCCAGGGTACCAGAGGCACTTGCTAGAATTTATCGCTGGCAACCAAAGCTGAGTTCCTCCACTTACGTGTGAAGGTTCTATCCAACTTTTCTATTGTATCTTAAGACTCTAATTTCTAAATCAAGGTCCTATATTTTGAAATCCCACTTTGGAAATATATGTAAAGAACAGTACTAAAAGCGGCTGGGAAAATGGCCAGGACACTCTCAGTTATACACCGTTATAATTGCATCAGACAGATATGTCTGAGAAGGTACAGAAGCTTGAAGTCCAGCACCTCCAGATTCAAGAACAATCTTTTTTCAATGATAATCAGTCTCTTGAACATCCTGTACTACCCTAACCAATTAACTACCGTACTCCAGGAGGACCACAAATAGATCTGTGTGCACTATTGCATGATTTAATTTATTTTTCATTTAGACATACAGCACAATAACAGGCCATTTTGGTCAATGAGTCTGTGCCACCCAATTTACCTACAACGCCTAGTATTTTTTGAATGGAGGGAGGAAACTGGAGCCCCCAGAGAAAACGCACGCAGACAAGTGGAGAACATACAAACTCCTTATAGACAGCATGGGATTCAAACCCTGGTCCCGATCGCTGGCGCTGCAAAGGCATTGTGCTAACTGCTATATCCACCGTTCTGCCACATGATTTCATGAACTGAATTTTGCATTTGTTGTTCTCACTGTAACTGTGAATATTTATTAGCTATCCGAGAGGGAAATCAATTTTTCGTTTAGTTTATCCTTTCCATGAAATCAGAAGAACCTCAGAGTTATTTTTCAGATTTATTGTCAGAGTACGTCACAAACAACCCTGAGATTCTTTTTCCTGTGGGCAAGGCAGAATTACTACTTACTGATAGTGCAAAGAAGCATCATTAGTTAATTTTTGTTGGAGATCAAAGAAGAGGAGTGATCCCCATCTCTTACCCTTATTAATAATACTTCTTGCACTGAAGTAAACACATTTCATTCCTTCCAACTGACAACCTTTGTACCCCCTCCACTGCCTGCCCTTCCTCACAATCTCACCACACATTGCCTCAACCTTTTGACCATCTGTCCTATCAACATGCAAACCCCTTACACACAGCAGGCGACGCGAATCCGGGTGCTGTAACAGTGAGCTGACCGTGCTGCCCACGTGAATTAATATGAATGAGGGCAAATCAGAATTACACCAGTTACTTCATTCAATCAAAAATGTACCATTCTTATCACAGGTGAAATGATTTCTATTATTTTCAAAAATATTTAAGTTCCCAAGATGCTACGAGCTCGCCTGATGATTGCAGACGTTTGCTTTCAATGGAGTCAGAGCACTGCTTTTGTTCTTCAAGTATGTGTTGTTATGACAACATACAAGAGGGACAGTGATTAACCCTGGGAGAAAGGGAAAATGGACTGCAGCTCTACTTGTTTATATCTGTTTGCTGTCTTCAATTCATGTGACAGTTTTGTTGGCACTACATAATTTAAATTTTAAAGCTGAAGACTGAAATTTTAAATTCTCATTAGAACTGACCAAATATATAATTCCATGAAGTCTAGTGGGTACATTATTTTCAAGCCACGATCTAAATTGAATCTGGAGTCCACATCCAGATGAATATTTTTATTAGAGAGAGCAGTTAGATAGCAATTTGAGATATTTCAAGCAACTGCCAGAATCCTTAATAGTGTAGAGTGCGTGCTTCAGCGAGTGTGGAAGGAAGGCACACACACGCGATGTCCAAGTCTGATTCATTGCGCTGGCAGCTCTGCTTAAATGGGCTCCTGGCGCTAATGTCCGGGCCCCATGCCATCGGAGCGCCGACCTCGTGTTGGCCAGCGTTCCTGCCAAAGTTCCCCGTCTTCCCACCCTCCAAAGGTCACCTGGTACGATGGCCGGTATCTCCAACCCTCCCCTCAGGTCTGCATGGTCACCAGCCATTTTGCGGCCTGGTCTGTGAGCGGGCCACTACAAGACCCACCCCCCCCCCGAACCGACGACCAGGCTATTGTCCGTAGCCTTTGGTGGCCTACCCTTGCATTATGAGGGCGGGGTACAAACCAGCTCATTACAGTCCAGATATGCCGGTTTCAGGTGGTCAACAGTAAAGGTTTCCTCCTGACCGCTGATGTCGAGGACGAAGGTGGAACCATTGTCTCTAATGATCTTGTAGGACCCCTCGTAGGGTCATTGTAAGGATGGTCTGTGTGCGCCCTCCTTACAAACACATATTGACAAGTCTTTAGGTCCTTTGGGCCGCTTTGCTTGGGTTGGATGTGCGGTGGGGGTTGCCACGGGACCAAAGAACCCAGCTTTCGCCGCAGGCTCTCAAGGGTCGCGGCGGGGTCTTCCGGGCATTTATCGGGGCCCAGGAACTCCCTGGGAATGATTAAAGGCACACCGCAGACCACCTCTGCCATCGAGACATTGAAGTCCTCCTTTGGTGCAGTACTGGTTCCCATCAGGACCCAAGGCAGTTTGCAAAACTCAGTTGGGACCCTTGAGCCAGGCCATCAAGGCTGCCTTGAGGTGCCTGTGGAAGTACTCCACCAACCCGTTGTTCTGTGAGTGATACACTGTGGTATAGTGGAGCTGCGTCCCTAGAAAGTTAGCCAGTACCACCCGGAGGTAAATTGTGATCCCCTGTCCGAGATGAGGTGCTCTCTGGAACCCTGAATCGGGACACCCATGTGTCAACGAGTGCCCTGATAAAGGTTTCTGTGGTGGTATCAGCCAGCGGGACTGCCTCCGGCCACCTCGTGGAGGGGTCAACCATGTTCAGGAGGCTGATCTCACCCCTTGGGAAATTGGTAACGGCCCCACTAAATTAATGTGCTTGTGGCTGAACCTGTGTCGCGCTGGCTCAAAAGTCCGTTTGGGCACTCTCGTGTGAACCTCCACTTTGGAGGATTGACAGTTTGTGCAGGTCTTGCCCCACTGGCTGACCTGTTTACGGAGGCCACGCCAGACAAACCTGTTGGCCATCATTTTGACCGAGGCGCAGATGGCGGGGTGTGCCAGATTGTGGATGGCCTCAAACCTAGTGCCTCCGTGCAGCCGGGACAATGGGAAGGAGCTGCCGGTAGAAATGTCACAAAGCAGTGTCAGGTTACCTGGGCTGACTGGGATGTCCTCCTCCCTGAGACCAGAGACAGCTGTCCTGTAAGCAGGGATCTCAAGGTCTTGCAGTTGTGCTTTGGTGAGGGCCACGCTATCGACTAAATCGCGGGGGTTACAGTGCGTTGGCTACCACATTGTTTTTCCCCGCAATATGTTGAATGTCTGTGGTAAACTCGGACACGTAGGACAAATGCCTGTGTTATTGGGCCGACCACGGGTCCAATACCTTATGGAAGGCAAAAGTCATAGATTGTAGTCAGTGAACACCCTTAATTGCCAGCCTTCCAAAAAAGTAATGGAAATGTCTTACCGCCAGGTACAGCGCTAACAGCTCCCAGTCGAAAGCGCTGTATTTGAATTCTGGGGTGGCAGCGGTGCCTGTTGAAAAAGTCCAGGGGTTGCCATTGGCCCTCAATGAGTTGTTCTAGCACGTCCCCTGAGGCATCGACAGTTAGAGTGGTAGGTGCCTCCAGACTGGTGTAGACCAGGAGGGTAGCATTGGCCAGTGCGTCTCTGGAACACCTTGGAGGATTCCTCGTCCCAAACAATGTCTTTTGCCTTGCCGGTCATCTACGCAAAGAGGGGACGCATGATGCGTGCTGCTGCCAGTATGAATCGGAGGTAAAAGTTTATCATCCCGGCAGCCCTTTCACTGTGTGTGGCTTAGCAAAATGCCGCACCACCTCAATCTTCTCGGGGAGGGGTGTGGCCCCGTGCCTGTTAATTCTGTGCCCCAGGAAGTTGATGGTGTCCAAACTAAACTGGCATTTAGTGGGGTTGATGGTCAGCCCGAACTCACTCAGATGGGTGGAATGCACATGGGAGGTCCCCGGCCCACTGAGTCCATCAGTCGCTGAAAAATTTGTGCCACGTTCTTTAAACCAAAGGGCATGTGGAGAAATTCAAACAAGCCAAAGAGGGTTATAATTGCAGTCTTGGGGACGTCCTGGGGTAAAATGGGATTTGGTGGTACCTCCGGATGAGGAATCGTGCCCTGTGCAGATTGGCGGCAATGTCTTGGATGTGGGGCACGGGGTATCTGTTGGGCGTGGTGGCCTCATTGAGGCAGTGGTAGTCACTGCATGGTCTCTAAACCCCTACTGATTTGGGAACCATGTAGAGGGGAGAGGCCTGGGACTGTCAGAGCGCTGCACAATTCCCAGCTCTTCCATCTATATGAACTCGTCCTTCATCAGGCTGAGCTTTTCGGGAGGAAGTCGGCATGCCCTGGCACAGAACGGGGACCCTCGGTCACTATGTGGTGCTTTACATCGTGCTTTGACTTGGCCGTGGAGAATTGTGGCGCCAGTATCGAGGGGAATCCGGCAGATGGGGGGGAAGGTAGCTTGGCTTCCCCCAGAGGCAGGGTCTGAAAGGTTCTGGCGCGCACCAAGCGCTGTCCCTCGAGTTCGACCAGCAAGCGATGGGCCTGAAGGAAGTTGGCTACCTCGAGCAGTTGAGCCACTGCCGCGAGGTTAAAGGTCCAAGAAAACCGGCTGTTGTCGAAACTTTCAGGGCAGGTCCCAAAAGTTCGAATGCAAAATCTGTTGGCTTCTCTCAGTGCTGGGCCTTGCTTGCCACTGCGGATGTCGAGGCCTGCAAGGGGACAGGACACTTATCTCAGTGTCTGTGTTGACCAGGAAACGCCTGCCCGACAGTGAGTCCCAGATGTGGAGGAGGCCATCATGGGGGCCAACCGCCACAGCCATCAACAACACTTGGCCAGGCTGATTGACAAAAACCCGCAAGTAGGGCACCATCATTGGGCCTCCGCACCCCATTGCTGATGGCGGGAGCATAGCTGTCCCGGCGTCTCACATGCCTCTCCACTGGCTTGATCTCGCTGGGGGTTGCTCATGGGGCTTTCTGATGTGGTACCCTTCTTTGCTCTCTAGAGCATGTCTGCCTGGGCAGCGACCCTCCAAAGGTCACTGAAGTCCTCATCCGAGCAAGATCGGATATCCTCTGGCAGCTACTCCAGAAAGATCTGCTCAAAGAGCAGGCAAGGCTTATAGCCCTCGGTTAGAGCGAGCATCCCACTCATTAGGGTGGATAGGTCCCTGTCCCCAATACATCCGTATGCAGCAATTGGGTGGCGCACGAACCGGAAAAGCCCGAAAATGCGGGTTAACAACTCTTTGAGGGCCCCGTATTTGCCTTGCTCCAGAGGCTGCCGTAGAAAATCTACGACCTTTGCCGCTGTGTCTTGATCGAGGGCGCTCACGATGTAGAAGTAGCAGGTGTCATCGGCGGTGATGTGGCAAAGCGGGACTACTACTGCACATGCATCTGTGACACCCAGAATGTCAGAAGCCTGAGAGACGTCGTAGATGGTCGCTGGCTCCGCTTGATCCGTCATCTTCGGGTCCAACTGCTGGTTGGACCTGTCGGGGTCACCAATGGAGCGTAAGTGCTACGAGTGTGGAAGGAAGACACACAACCTGCGTCATTGGAGCACTGACCAATCTGAGTTCCTGGCCTTCCCGCTGCGCAGATGTCACCTGGGACGACAGCCGGTGTCAACCCCTGGTCCGTGTGGTCGCTGCATTTGTCAGCCATTTTGCGGGCTGGTCCGTGTCTCCATGCGTGGGCCACTACAATATCATAATTCCAAAAGTTTCTCAAGAAGCATTTCTATCTTCAGAAAATAAAATCCGTTAGTTCTTTTTTTTCCCAAAAGAAAACTGAGGTTAATAACCTTTTCTATGAGCGGAAGTAGCACTTTTATTTACATAAACAGATGTTCATTGAGTTATATTTTAAATACAACCACTTAAAATCATTAACTCGGTTCACATAGCACTCTGCATTCGTTATAACTGTAAAAACCCATTGGGTTGATGTCGTAATAATTTCCCAGGCCATCTGATGATATGCTGTGGAAACAGCAAGACTAGATTTGAGGTACTCCTTTACCGAAGTAAACAAAACAGGTTTTCAGGTTTTAGCCGCTAAGTTAATTAACTAGAGTGACATCTGGGTTGACGATTACAAGTAAACGAGATGGGAAATAAAAATGTCTATTCTGGTATGTTCTGTAGTTCCTGCAATTCATGAAGAATACAAACAAAGGCAATTCCAGTAAGGATCATTATCAGTTGTTTACTGACCATTTCGAAGAAATGTTGTGTAAAATCGCAAATTTGAAGGGAAGACAATGAAAAATGTTTCACTAATCAGCAATATTTTGAAATTTCATATACACAGAAAGAAAAATACTGCATAACAAATCATGGATACATATGAGAGTGATTTGTGGGATGTGGGAGGGATTGGCGTGCCCTGTATTTATCGTACATCCCTCTTTCTTTTTGAGAAAATGATGCCCAGCATCTCCCATGAATCATGTCAGCCCGCGTGATGCTGGCACTCCCAAGAATACAGATGAGTAAAGTTCGACGAGTATGACCCAGAGATGACAGCGGCAACACAGGGAGAAACAAAAGCAAAAGTATCCCATTCAGCCAATTTTTAAGAGGCCTGCAGGCTCGTTTGTGGCTGACAAGTCCGATGCAGGACAGGCAGACACGGTTGCAGCGGTTGCAAGGGAAAATTGGTTGGTTGGGGTTAGGTGTTGGGTTTTTCCTCCTTTGTCTTTTGTCAGTGAGGTGGGCTCTGCGGTCTTCTTCAAAGGAGGTTGCTGCCCGCCGAACTGTGAGGCGCCAAGATGCACGGTTTGAGGCGATATCAGTCCACTGGTGGTCAATGTGGCAGGCACCAACAGATTTCTTTAAGCAGTCCTTGAACCTTTTCTTTGGAGCACCTCTGTCTCGGTGGCCAGTGGAGAGCTCACCATAGAACACGATCTTGGGAAGGCGATGGTCCTCCATTCTGGAGACATGACCCACCCAGCGCAGTTGGGACTTCAGCAGCATGGATTCGATGCTTGTGGACTCTGCCAGCTCGAGTACTTCGATGTTGGTGATGAAGTCATTCCAATAAATGTTGAGGATGGAGCGGAGACAACGCTGGTGGAAGCGTTCTAGGAGCCGTAGGTGATGCCGGTAGAGGACCCATGATTCGGAGCCGAACAGGAGTGTGGGTATGACAACGGCTCTGTACATGCTGATCTTTGTGTGTTTCTTAAGGTGGTTGTTTTTCCAGACTCTTTTGTGTGGTCTTCCAAAGGTGCTATTTGCCTTGGCAAGTCTGTTTTCCTTCATAAAATACAGTAAAACCCTCGTTATCCAGCACCTATGGGGATTAGTAGATGCAGGATAAGTGTATTTACGGTTGCTTAAGACGTGCTATTACAATGTCTAATTAGCATACCCTCATTATGAATAAACAGTTTAAAACACAAAAGACAAAAATATTATACTGCACTTACAATGAACAAACAACTTACATGAATCTAGCAAAAGCATTTTACTTTATTTTCAGACACATTCTGTGAAAAGATTTAATCTGCAAGTTCCTCCCCATCCATGGAGCCGCCCAAAGGATGACTAACCACTAAGACTAGGCTGAGGGGATGATAAGCTTTAATCTACAGAAGATCCTTGCTGGCCCAGATCCAGGTATAGGAATGGAGGGAAGGGAGAGGTGGCTCGACCTTTATGGCCCAAGACCATAGGGTATGAGTCATCAGTGGGCGGGGCAGTAAGGCTAGCAATAACTATATAAAATGGAGGAAACATATCACCCCAATTGCATTATAGATAATTAACCCCCTCTCCCCCAAGTTCACAGATAAAGCCTTTGACCAGGGCGATTCTCACTTAGCAGAGATAAGGAGACACTTTAAGAGAGTCACCCCAATGGCATTAACCAGCTCTTCATCCTGGGCGACCCCATTGCTGTTTCACACATCTCTATTCAAACAGCTGCTACGAGCAAATCACGACCAAGGCCCTCCGCTGGCTGAATATTTGCTCCCATCTTCACCAAAGGTTTACGTGTAACTTCAGAGAACTATTTTTTTTTTACCTGTTATTTATTTTAATTTTTCAATTTATTTTCCTTGATTATTTTATTTTGCCATTTGCTTAAATTTCAGTTACCAGCGGTTTTATTGTACATTGATCTTGGTCTTGAATCCACTCTTCAACAGAATTGCTATAGCTCTCTCGCGGAGAGAATTCCAAAGATTCACGTTCCTCTTCGTCTTCTATTCGCCTTGAAATACTTATTCCTCATTATGATCTTTTGATCTTTTGTTGCAAATGTTCCAGACATAGAACCCTGCAATCCCTGCAGGAAATGTATTTTTCAATCATTCTTCTGAGTGCACACCCAGTCTGATTAATCTCTCCTCATTTTGTGATAAATCTGCCCTCCGAAGAATCTAGCGACCCCTTGCCACAAACCCCTCGACTCCCCTTCGGTTCACGTGTCAATTGTGTCTTGAATATATTCTATGACCCCACTTCATAGTTCTCTAGCGTAAAGAATTCCAAAGATTCAATACGCTCTGAGAGCTTCATCACCTTTCAATCCCATTAATTTCTCCAAAATAATATTTTTAATTATGTTGATTTCTTTCAATTAAACCTCGGAATGAAAGAAGCAGCAGTGGAATCAACAATGAGTATCTCCACTTTGTTCCATCATTCAAAAATCACTCCTCACGGAGTCATCGAGCTTCACAGCATGGAAACAGTCCTTCAGCCCATTTTGTCTATGCCGACCAAGCTAGTTTCATTTGCCTGCATTCGGTTGCATCCCTCTATATCTTTCCTATCCATGGACCTGTTTAACTGTCTTTTAAAAGTTACAACTGTTCCCGATTTTATCACTTCCCCAGGTGGCTTGTTCCCACCTGGTGACTGAAGGGCTTGTTCAGATACTTCTTAAAGGTTCTGTGTGAAGAAAAGTGACCTTTTCACTTTAAAATTATGTCCTCTAGATTCACTTATTCTGGGAAATTGAGGTGCTCCTCAATTTTATAAACCTCTATAAGGTTCCCCCCCCCACCACCCCTTTGGTCTAGGAAGAGGATTTCCATTCGATCCAGCCTCTCTTTATAATGCAAACCCTCCTGTCCCCGTAACATTCTTGTGAATCGTTTCTGCACCTCTCCATTTCTTTCCTAGAGCTTCTGCAGAAGTGTGTATAATACCACAGCTGGCATCCCTCTAACATCTTGTGCAGGTGTAACCTGACATCCTTGCTCCTCTACTCTCCGTGTAAAATGTCAACATGTGAAGAAAGAATGAACAATCTGGGAAAAATGAATTAAGTTCAGAAGCATGAGTAACACACGTAGAGTTGGTGGTGAAAAACACATTTGGCATGCTTGCCTTCATTAGTCAGGGCATTGATTCAGGTCAGGTTCAATTTATTGTCATGTACACAAGATGCATAAAGAGCTTTCCTGTACTTGGCAAAAATAAATAAAGATTTGGCAAGTAAATGAATAATATTATTAAAACAAAGAAGAGAAGCAAAAGAGAGTCCCTTTAGCCACGATGTAGCCACCTCCAAATAGTTTAGGCTCAATCTTTCTTCAGATGTTAACATCTTGCATCTGAGATCAACCAAGTGAACCTTCCAGTGCAATTGTAGCTGCTCTTAAATATGGACCCCAAGCTATTCGTAATACGCCAGATACTGCTTCACCAGCGCCAACGACTGGGGTTCGGATCTGGTCCTCACTGTAAGGAGTTTGTACGTTCTCCCCGATTTTCTGCACGAGCTTCCTCTGGGTGCTCCAGTTTCGTCCCACCATTCAAATGCACTGCGGTGGTAGGTCAATTGGGCGACATGGGCTTGTGAGCTGAAAGGGCTTGGTACTGTGCTGTATGTCGAAAATAAACTTTCCTTCCTTTTCAAGCCATACCAATTGCAACAAAAACCAACATTCCTTTAGCCTTCCCAACTACTTGATGTCAAGGGGTTATACAGCGCAGATAGAGGCCATGTTCATGTTTATTAGCACACGTGCTTTGTAGCCTTCAATGTCTCGGTGACTGAAGGGCTTGTTCAGATACTTCTTAAAGGTTGGGCGAGCACTTCATCATCCCTCAGGCAGTGCATTCTAGTTCCAACCCCCTCTGGGTTTCAAAGTTATTCAGGTCCCTTTTAAACCTCTAACTCTTAACCCAAAAACTATGTCCTCTAATGTTTGATACCAGTGACATGGGGAAGAAGGTTGATGCTACCTACATTGTCCAATCCCTTGGAATTTTGTATCTCTATAAGTCCTCCCTAAACCAGTTGCTCCAAGGAAAATAAATTTCATCTGCTATTCCTCTACCTGTGTTACCAGATGACGATGATCCTGTAGTGTATGACCTTTTCTCCTCACTATCAATAACACAAAAATTTTTTACAACAAACTTCCTAATCTTGAGCTGTACGGTTAGCTCAATGCTGTTATAGCACCATCGATCGGGACTGGGTTCAAATCTAGTGCCGTCTTCAAGGCGTTTGTCCATTCTCCCCTTGTCCTCATGGGTATACTCCAAGTGTTCCGGTTTCCTCCTACCATTCAAAATGTACTGGGTGTGTAGATCAATTGGGTGTATTGGGTGTCACGGGCTCACCAGCTGAAAGGGCCTGTTATCGTGCTGTAGGTCTGAATTTAAATTAAAATGTAAAGTTTAAACTTAAAATTTAAAAATGTACCTCCAACATTCATACTATTTGTGAAATACATTGAGATTAAGGGTTCAAGCACTGATTGCTGAGGTGCACAATTGGTTAAAAAAAACATCCATCATTTTAAATGGAGGCACAAACAATTACCGATATAGGAATCTGGAGCAAAAGCAATCTGCTGGGGGAACACAGCAGGATGGGAAGCATCTGAGGAGACAAATGGATCATCAACCGTTTACCTGCATCAGGACTGTTTATGCTCATCTTGCTGAATGAGGTTAATCTCATGAGTTCAGTGGCTTCACCATTTTCATTGGGAAAACAATGTTGGTAAATATTTGGTTTATTACGCACAGTCGAGAGTCATGTCACAATTCAGAAACACAAGTATAGTGTGAAATATATGCTCAAATGTTCCTTGTTGCATGTACAGTAAAATCCCTGGTATCCGGCACCTATGGGGATTGGGAAATGTCGGATAAGTGAATTACCCATTTGCTTGAGACTGCGTGTTGTGTGAATGGAGAACTAACAGCAAGGCTTTCCAATTAAACTTCCATATTTTTTTACCAATTTATTTTCTGCACATTTTTTTTTACCCAGTTGCTTGAATTCTGGATAATAGGGATTTTACTGTATTGTATTAAATATCAGGTTTTTAAGTTTTATTGTACAAAACACATTTTTGTTGGCCTAACATCCATGTGCTAGGAGTACAAAATTCTGGATGCCAAAAATCAGGACCACCCGAGAATCTGGACCTCAAAAACTCTCAAACTTTTAAAATTTAGCAGGCTTTTGTGTGCGTGCGTAAGCACCATGGATGCACAAAGTCACGGAAATAAACAAATAAATATTTATTTGCTTTTTTTAACATTATATTTTGTACGGAAATATGTTTCGTTAATAAACTATCAACATTTACCTATTCATCTTTATTCTCTTTGAATTTGAATTTTAAATATCATACCCGAAAATCTGGACCAACCCAATCCCCGAGCAGTCCAGATTTTAGGACTTTCCCTGTACATTCTAAAATACCGAGGCAGCTACAAACAGTCCTTACCTGGTATCCTGCGAACTTGACACCAGGATTGTTTTCGATCTCCCACAGACCTTCGTTGAAACCTTTTCGCTTGTTCGACTTTCCAAATTTTTCTTTATATTCTTGGTATGGTAAAAGGTCTTTTGGTCCCAGAAAGGCACTAGAATAGAAAATGCAATTCCTGATCTCAAATCATTTTCTTCCCGCTTCACAGGTCACACAAAGTACTCACCGTGGCCTTGCAGATATTCTGCAAGGTAATACCCAAAAACCAATTATCTTCCAGGGATTAGCTTTTGGAAAGAGTGCTCTGTCGTGAAAGCAACATCATTCATTTGTACAACTTGCATACTAGTGGGAAAATCTTCAATAAATGTTTAGTGGTAAATGGAAAGGTGAAAACCCAGAATCAAAATCAGAATTTATTCTCATGATCAAGTCACGAAATTTGATGTTTTGTGGCAGCATCATGGTGCAAACATTCATATTAGAACCACCTTACAATATTACTATAAATAAAAAAAGAATAAAAATAATCGTGCATGAAAAGTAAGGCAGTGTCTTTGGTTCATTGATTATTCAGGAATCTGATGGTAGAGGGGAAAAAGCTGTCCTTGTGCCGCTGAGTGCTCATCTTTAGGCTCTTGTTCCTTTTCCCTGATGGTAACAGAGTGAAGAGGACATGGTCTGGGTGGTGGGGGTCTTTGAGGATAGAGGTTGCTTTTTTAAGACACCGCCTCATGTAGATGTCCTCGGTGGAATGAAGTCTTGTGCCTGAGATGTCGCAGGCCGAGTTATCAACCCTCTGGAGGGTTGGCACCTCCAGATCAGGTAGTGGTGCAGCTAGCCAGAACGCTCTCCATGGTACCATTGTAGAAGCCTGTCGAAAAAATAGTCACTGCCAAAAGGGCAAAGAGATGGCTTAAAGGAGAGGATTTCCAGCAAGGAACACCAATGCATGGACCCCAAGAAGATGAAAACTCGTCTCAATGATGGAGTGAAGACAGAGTAGAGATACAAGATTATGAGGGGCTTTGATAGGGTGGACAGCCAGCATCTTTATCCTGGAGCAACAATAGAAAACATTTTCCATCTATGATGTTAACACTGGGCTTGCTCTTAATAATTGAGTAATAATATATCCCTATTTAAATGAGGCATTGATCTCTTCATATTATGTAGTACACATTGCCTTAAAATGGAGGAAGCATTGATTAAGTGAGTGGGCAAGGGTTTGGCAAATGGAGTATAATGCTGGTAAATGTGAGGTTATCCACTTTGGAAGGATAAATAGAACATCAGAATATTATTTAAATGCAAGTGATTGGAGCACGGTGCCATGCAGAAGGACTTGGGCATGAATCGCAAAAGGTTGGTTTGCAAGTGCAGCAGACTGTCAAAATGCCAAATGGAACGTTTGCCTTCATTGCAAGGACAGCATGAGGACATTGTTGTGGGGGTCATTCAGGAGACTGATGCTTACAAGGAAGAAACTGGTTTTAAGCTTGTTGGTGCACCTTTGGGAGGAGGGAGAAGAGAGAGCCCCTGTGATGTGATACATCCCACAGTGTGCAGATGCCATTTCCAACGGGAGATGCAGATGGAGTCCATGGAGGGGAGTTTGCGCGACGTCCTGGGCTACACTCAGCAGCTTCTTCTGACCTTGAGCAGAGGAGCTCCCATCCCACCCAGGGGTTCATCCATCAAGTATACATTCAATGATGTAACCTGCAGACAATTTTGAGGGATGGGGGATACATGCTAAACCTTCTAAGAAATTACAGGCCTTGGGTGTAGCGAGATTTCAAAATACAAAATGAATGCAAGATGATCGGGTGGTTGATGGCTGATGTAGATCCGGTGGACTCAGTGGACAGAAGTGCCTGCTTCTGTGCTTAATTACTCTATTAAGTTTTAAAAATCTGCAGGAGGCTTATATTATTTTTTTTTGCAGTCCCACAACAAGGGACCAATGTTATAAAATGTCCCTCCATAAAGCAATACGAATCTTGTGTTATTACTGTCTCATCAGACTACTTTCAAGAACCAGTAGAGCAATGGTAGACATTTATCAGTGACATTTCGCCATCTCACTGATAGTTTAATTTTCACTGGGATCCCTTGGCTTCAGTCCTCATTAAAACATTGTTCTAATTGTATTTGTGTAATTGGGCTGCACGGGTTTCATGGGCTGGAAGGGCCTTCCACCATGCTACACTGTGAAAATTAAAAATAAAATTACAAATTGTCTCGAGTTTCCAGGATGACCCTCTTTGCCAATAGGCAACCTTAGTAAATTTTATTAAGAAAATCACAGGACGCTCTCTAAAGATTGGTAAAACTGCAGATGATCATGGACTTCAGTAGGACCAGGAATCACCACCCTCTACTACGTATCAATAACTCTGTAGTGGAGAGAGTGGAGAGCATTGAGTTCCTTGACTAGTGACCTATCGTGGATACACATCTCCTCACTTGTCGGGAAGGCGCAACAGCGACTGTACTTCCTGAGAAGACAAAGCGGGCAAGGCTACCAGCCAACATTCTACAGGAGCAATACTGAGAATGTCCTGGCTGGCTGCATCACAGTGTGGTATGGATGCTGCAGGAAATGGATCGGAGGTCAATCCACAGGATCATTGGAGCAGCAGAGAGGATCACTGGAGTCTCCATCCACTCCCATCGACTTGATCTACCAGGATCGCTGTCTGAGGAGGGTGTGCAAAATCTTTGAGGACCCCTTCCCCCTTGCACACACATTCTTGCAGCTACTCTCATTGGGGAGGGGTATCAGAGCCAGCACCACCAGGCTGAGAAACAGCTCTTCCCATGGGCACTATGAATGCTGAACGACCAAAGGAACTTCTCACACTAACCACCAGGGACTCCAATATTCAGGAATCAATATTTATTTATTTGTATATGTGAATACTTGTCCTGCGTGTGTATTGTTGTCTGTTTGTGTGTTATGCCTGGTTGTTTTCCACCGAGGACTGGAGAACTCTGTTTCATCAGGTACAAGCGGATGAGAATAAATGACTTGATGTAAAGGAAAATGGTAATTATCCCAGCATCAGGATATTATGGCAAGAGGTCCTCAGATTGTGTCCCAGGTCCAATCATCATCGGCTGGTTCATTAATTTCTTCCCTTCCTTCAGATTTCAGGATATTTGGTGATTGCACATGTTCAATTCCACTTACATCTCCTGAGGAAATGCAGTAACCCACACCTGCACATAACAAGACCTGGATAACAACCGGCCAAGCAGAAATAAATGGATTGCAATGCTTGTGTCACACCATGCCAGGTAATAATCATCTCCAAAAGAAGTGTCATCTACTTCGCCTTGACCTTTAATGGTCTAATCATTGCCAGGTTCTCCACCTGACCGATTCCTCACAGAGGGCTCAGGCCCAAAACTTTGACTGCAGTTTAATTCCTATGGATGCTGCATGATCTGCAGAGTTCTCCAGCACTTCTGCGTAGGTACCGTTAGGAAGGGGGGGGGGGTGGCAGGGGAGAGAGGAGTCAGAGGGAAAAGTGACCAGGAGTAGATGAAGGAAATAGTGGAACCAAATAAAGCTTGGGTCACCTACATCTCTCATGATAGGACAACCCCCCCCCCCCATCCCAAGTATCTGCATTGCCCTGACTCCTCAGCAATTGCACTATTCTTTAGGCATGGAAACCAAAGCGTCTTACTATACTCCACGAGTTCTAACCAAAATGCTGTGCAATTTCAACAAGCTGTCTGACCTTTGTGGCCCAACATGATGTCTTCACTAATCTCCTGAAACAGCACACCTTATTTTCCCCTCTGTGCACCAGGATTTCCCACTTGCTCACCATTTAAAAAATTTTTTTGAATGTTCTTCCCTCTGAAATGCAAATCCACACTTTTCCATATTGTTTTCTGTCTGCCATCTTCCCACTTGCTTAAATTGGGCACCTAATCTAATACCCAAAGCTTATTCTCCCACTGAACCATCAGCAAATTAAAAAAAATTAAATTTATACAGTACAATGAGTTCCTGCTGTCTAATTACATCCAATTAACTGACACTGCCCCCCAACCCCACATTTTGTAGGGAGGGAGGAAACCCACGAGGACGTACAAACTCCTCAAAGACAGCACTGGATTCAAGCCCCAGTTGCTGGCACTGTAACAGCGTTGTGCTAACCGCTGATTTGATTTTTCATGCTCTCTTTCTCTTTGGCTTAGCTTCGCGGATGAAGATTTATGGAGGGGTAATGTCCACGTCAGCTGCAGGCTCGTTTGTGGCTGACAAGTCCGATGCGGGACAGGCAGACACGGTTGCAGCGGTTGCAAATCCACGCTGCTGAAGATCAAACTGCGCTGGGTAGGTCACGTCTCCAGAATGGAGGACCATCGCCTTCCCAAGATCGTGTTATATGGCGAGCTCTCCACTGGCCACCGTGACAGAGGTGCACCAAAGAAGAGGTACAAGGACTGCCTAAAGAAATCTCTTGGTGCCTGCCACATTGACCACCAGTGGGCTGATATCGCCTCAAACCGTGCATCTTGGCGCCTCACAGTTCGGCGGGCAGCAACCTCCTTTGATGAAGACCGCAGAGCCCACCTCACTGACAAAAGACAAAGGAGGAAAAACCCAACACCTAACCCCAGCCAACCAATTTTCCCTTGCAACCGCTGCAACCGCGTCTGCCTGTCCCGCATCGGACTTGTCAGCCACAAACGAGCCTGCAGGCCTCTTAAAAATAGCGAATCTTGTGGTGTCCCAGTAGGATCCCCTTTCCAACCTAGAAATTACCTTTCTATTCCTAGTTTATTGGTAAAACCATGGAACTCCCTGCCCACACTGCGAGAGAACCTTCCCCAGAGGAGACTGCAGTGCGATCCAAAGTAAGTCACCATCATTTTCTCCAGGAAAATTAAGAACAAGGAATAAATATTGGCCTTGCAATACCCATATCTTGCAATCATGATTAAGTAAAAAAATGAGTCATGTGAAACACATGTGCTCCTGATGCATAGAGTAAATGATTGGCTCTTAAGCAACTGTGAAAGAGCTTAAAGATTTTCAATTGTTTATTATCACTGGTACTGAGATATGGTGTTTTGCATGTTATCCAGGCAGGTCAACTCAAAAGTACAATAGATCCAGTGTTACAGATAATACGTCTGTTAAAAGAGTAAAAGGGCAACATCATCTTAATAATGAGAGGTCTGTTCAAGACTCTGATAGCCAGGAAGGACATGTCCTGTAATCTAGTTGTGTTTGTTTTCAACCTCATGCAATGTGGTGATATGACCACCAGCCTACTGCCAGTCACGCAGGAGCCACCGAAGCATGAACTGGTGTTCAGACTTTTACCTGAATGAAGCCTGTTGTCCAGACTTCTGAGTTTTGTGCTTGCTTACTGCTACCTCAGCGCACCACATGCATATTCTGCCTGATAGGAGGGGGAAGAAGAGTATGTGGGTAAGACGGGAGAGGTCTTTTAATAGAGGCAGTCCCCAGATTACGAACGAGTTCTGTTACCTGGCTCTGCCCATAAGCCAAATTGTATGTAAGGTGGTACAGGTACCTATGGGGAACAGCCCATTGTAAGTACAAGTTGTTCGTTACCCAGACATTTGTAACTCAGGGACTGTATGTAGGCTGCTTCCCCAAGGCAGTGGGGAGGATGAATGGAGTCAACAGAGGGAAAGTTAGTTTGTGTGATGGCCTGAGCTATACTCCCAGTTGCACAATCTCTTGCAGTCTTGGGCATCACAGTTCCCCCATCAAGTTGAGATGCATACAGACAGGATGTTTTCTATTGCGGTGATGCATCTGGACAGGATATTTTCTATGCTCATCATTACGAACACATCTGCGTTACTTACAAAAGTCACGGGGGAAAAAAAAAATCATCTCTTGACTCAACGATTGAACAGAAAATGTCCAAGTCTTAGCTGCACATTTTAGATGGAGTTTCTTCAAAAGGACATCTTTCAGATCCACTCTAGAGCTCTCCGTTCACATTCAGCTGTGTGACAATATTTCCCCCCCCCCCCCATTACTAAATGGCCATTTTCACCCTTTTATGCTTTGTGTGTACTTACGTTTCATGAGTTCCAAAGAAGAAAATAGGATATTTATTTGCTGGTGGTTTCACAGCTCCCTCTGGGAGCTCATCAATCTGTTGAAAAAGAGAAGACTATTTAGCAAGGGTATCACCACAAATGAAAGCTTCAGCAGCTGATACAAATTTTTCAATCAGTGTACATTTTTGCAGCATCAAACTGGACTGAGATGGCAAATTTTATTCATATTTCCTTGCAACATAGAAATAAGCCATTTGGCTGAGCTATTCTTGCTCATAGAAGCAGAGGCATCTACAAAACTTGAAAATATTGTGTTCCAAGCAGCTGGTCCTAGTATTTACAATGAAATGAATCTCAAGATACATCAGAGACACTCTACAAATTTTTACTTCAAATAATTTAGACATACACACAACACGGTAACAGATCCTTTTGATCCATGAGCCCGTACCACCTGATTGCATCCAATTGAACTAATCACTGGTAGATTTTTAAGCAGTGGGAGGAAACCGGAGCTCGCGGACGCAGAGAGAAAGTACAAACTCCTTATAGGTAGTGCCGGATTCAATCTCCGGTCGCTGGCTCTGTAACAGTGTTGCACTAACCGCTATGTTAATCGTGTCACCTCAATATTCAACCTTCACCAAAAATATGCATTCAACATTATTTTGCATAGTCAAACTTAGCCTTTCCCCCAAACATCATTAGAAACATGGAACCGGCCCTTCAGCCCATCTATCCCATTCCAAATTATTTTTTTTTGCCCAGTCCCATTGACCTGCATATCCACACCCATATGGATCTGGTTTGGATGGGAAGACTGCAAAAGCACGTCCTGAGTGGCAGCCAGGTCGACAGGAGCCCTGCCAGAATAAACTCTTCATACCTGGCATCCCCCACAAATGCCGTACCCCACATCTGCCCTCCATACCCCTCCCATTCAAATTTCTCTCACACGTTGAAATCAAACTCGCTCCCACCACTTCTGCTGGCAGCTTGTTCCACGCTCTCTCCACCCTCTGAGTGTGCAAGTTCCCCTTGAACATTTCATCCTTCACCCTCAGTTCGTGTCCTCTAGTTCTTGTCTCCCTACCTCAGTGGAAAACGCCTGGTTGCATTTACTCTCTTGAAACCCCTCAGAATTTTGCACACCTCCCTCAAATTGACTTTCGTCCCCTGACGCTCCAGGAAATAAAGTCTCGGCTATTCAACCTTTCCCTATCCCTTCTCAGTTACTTTTTCTTTTAACCTCCTCTCTATATCTGCTCATTACCTCACTGTCTGTGTTTCTCCTCCTCCTCTCCCCACCCCATCCTCTGCCTGAATTTTGTCACTTCTGAAGAAAGGTTTAGGCTGCCTTTTACTTTCCATGGGGGCTGCATGGTCTGCTGAGTTTCTCTTGTGTTTTTGTGGACTGTCCTTTATTTCCCAGTTCTACCAGGCAAAGGCGCCTTCTTTCAGACGGCATTCTGAGAGATGGGATGGAGGAGACGGTTGGACAAGTTTAGCATACCCCACCTCCCCCACACTCAAACTTCCCACCCACATTGATCATTCAGGAAGCTAGCACATCCCTGAATGCCTGGCAAATGCTCATTATTCTTGTTACTGAAACCTCGTGAATCATAAAGTCAGCAAACTAATATGGAAATACAATGGCCAAACATGAGTTTAAGCGATTGGCAGCAATCACATTAGGAAAGAAAACATACTGTGAGACTTTATTAGATAAATTGCCAATCCTGTGAACAGAGATCATGATGGATTACTGAATTAAATTCACATACAAAGCAGTGCCACATGCATACTCATTGGATCTAATTTGCAAGCATAAAATATAAAAGTGGCAATTGTGAAAGAGTGGAGAGTTATGACAAGCTGCCAATTAACACTAAATGCAGGCAATTCCATGCAAGGCCATTCCTCAATTTATCAAACCCATGGAATTCATGTTAATCTTACCATACGCAGTCTGAAACTATATCTAATAATAAAAACACAGCAAAATATACTCAGCCGGTCTTTCACTGTCCATAGAAGACAAAGATATATTGCCGACTTTTTGGGCCTGAGTCCTTCTTCAAGGAAGAAGTAGAAATGAGCAAAAAGCAGGAAATCTCAGAATAAATAGTGCTGGCTGGGGAAAGAGTCCAGACCAACAAAAGGTGTGAAGGGAGAGGAGACAGGGACAAGGGAGGGAGAGGGAGAGAGAGAGAGAGAGAGAGAGAGAGAGAGAGAGAGAGAGAGAGAGAGAGAGAGAGAGAGAGAGAGAGAGAGAGAGAGAGAGAGAGCTGGGGGAAAGTGATGGGGGGAGGGGGAGGTTAACAAAAGCCAGAGAAGTTGATGTTAGTGCCATCTGGTTGGAGGGTACCCAGACGGAAGTTGAAGTGCTGTTCCTCCAATTTGTGTGTGGTCTCAGTCTGGCAGCGCATGAGACCATGGACAACCTGATAAACACCGGTCAATGGGGGAATGGGATGGCGAATTGAAATGGGTGGCCACTGGGAGATCCACGCTATTTTAGTGCTATGGAACCGAGGTGATCAAGAAAGAACTCTCCCAGTCTGTGCCAGGTTTCTAACAACAGTCTAATAGTCAGCTCATTAAATTGAACATTATAATTAGTATAGCAATTTAACAAAGGTAAATCGCCTTTTCACTCTAGAAATTCACCATTTTGTGAATTATATTGATGAAGATTTCTGTGATCCTAGTAGTCTTACAGGAGGAGAAGATTTGTTGGTGGGATTATTGTTAAATCAGTCAGAGGAAGAACCTGGGCTTGATGTCATGGGCCAGTCACTCTGATTGCGATTTTGCCACACCTATATGGATCTGGTTTGGATGGGAAGACTGCAAAAGCACGTCCTGAGTGGCAGCCAGGTCGACAGGAGCCCTGCCAGAATAAACTCTTCACACCTGGCATCCCCCACAAATGCCGTACCCCACATCTGCTTTCAAAGTTCTCGTGGTAAAATCGTGAATGTTAAATATCTCTAGCATTAAACATAACCAACCAACCTGATAAACACCGGACAACAAAAGTATTGCTTCCTGAACACCTTTGGGTGTATTTTATGGCTGCTGATCATGAAAATGACTTCAAAATGTTCCTATTGCATTTTTTTTTAAGATACAACATATTTTTGTGAGTCATGTTTTTTTTAAGTCTACTCCAAGTCTACAAAACCATGAAAGTGCAACATGTCATTGAAAATTCATTTTCTTCCCTGCTGATCTTGGTACAGTCAATGACGGACATGTGAAAAGTTCCATCAGGACATTGCGATATCGGGGCAACTGGAATCCATCAATGCTGGCCGACTATTGTTGGACACTGTCAGGAGAGGCACCAGATGCTGAGTACAAACGAAAATGAACGGCAAATCATTTTTAGGTCAGTTGAACTAACGCAATGTGTCACCGTCAGTATGTGGTTAGACGTGCAAAATTCAATAAAAGTTAATTTCATGTTTCTCCAGCTTCAGCAAATCTGAAATGATCTTTGTGTTCGGCTTGAAGTTGTCTATTATAATCACCATTTTTTTTTTCAGGAAGCAAACTTTCTGAAAAAAGTTGTCATCCAGTATAGTTAGAGGCGCACGTGAGATGGCAGATACTGGAATCTGAAGCCCAGTGTAATCTGCTGCAGGACACGTCGGATGGAGAGATATAACTGTCGATGTTTTGAGCCGAATCACTTGCTCAGGACTGAGAGATGTTACCACAGGAACAGTGTAAAGAGGAGCCTTCCTTTTTATCCTTGCTGATGTTGCTTGTGCCCTAATATTTAACTTAAAACTCATGAAATAAATGGTAAGAAAAAGCTACTTTCTGAAGCCGTGGGTTTGGATGCTTCATGAGCGTATGGCCCCAACTGTTCAATTGATTATCTGCTAATACTTTGCCATCAAGATCCAACTCATTGTGATATCTAATTAGCCTACTACAAGTAGTTATGCCTTTTGCTATTGTCAGAATGTGGTTTAATAGCTTTCAAACTATGCACACTGCTTCCATCAGAATTCCAATTGTTCTATAATTCTGGCCAAGCTGTTTTGTTTAGCTCCATTCCATGCAACTTCAAGTCATTCACCAAAAGACAAATCAAGCCAATCAATTACAGAGAGAAGATTTGAGGACAGTCTGTGGCCTCCATTTGAGTGTCCATCCACAAGAGATGACCCATCTTTCCAGAAGCTATCTGATTTTCATTCCTTTGCGAGATCCATTTGTAGAAAGGAAGTGGTTCTCATATGCTCATTGGAATGTACGGCAGGATGCACAGAACAGTAAAATGTGGGACCAGAAGGATCATTTGTTCTCGTCTTCAGAACAAAACAGAATCTCACTTTTGGTGAATGGTTGCTGGTGGCTCTTGCAAGGAGCAGGAGTAAAGCCCGCTGTAATGTGGAGGGTCATGTGGCTCTCCACCTGGAACCTAGTTGAAAGTCACAGACCTGACCACTGGCTCCTTGTAATCAACCAGTGATTACCTGGGCCGGACCCTCCAGATTTCTGTTCTATAGCTCTTCTTCTTTTGCTGTGGACAATTCTGATTAGGTGTACACTACATAGGGATCCGGGTTGTTGTATACTGTTATAATTATGGATACTATCTGAGGCATGCCATGTTAGACAAGGTAGTAGTCCTTGGTTGTTACAAGTCTCTATAAACAGTTGTTAGAATTTGTAGTATTAAGTCCGATGTACTGTGCTTGTGAGAATGTTAGCAGTTACTGGTATCAGTAGCGATAAGTCTGATATGACAAGTGTACTGTGTTGTGTGACGGAGAATATTTGCGTGTGTTATCCCTGTTGCAATCCCCATATACGGGTTTCAATAAAAATTATTTCTGCATTCAGCCTGTGTCCAGAACTGCTATTGTTTGAACCCACCGAACTTTTGCCTTCCCACACAACAGTGTTGTGTCTTATGTCATTTACATCAAGGACACATCATTTATCTTGGACTTTTGATGCAATAAAATATCCCAAAGTATTTCACAGTCACAACAGAAACAACTACAAGCTTGCTAAATAAAACAAAGGAGCAGAGAGGGAGTTAACACCAGAACAATATAGGGATTAAATTTCTAAATCAGGAAATTTGCTGTATATCTAATTGCTTGACAGAAGACTAACTTTGTTTCTAAATCTTGAAAAAAAGATTGACTGTTGATTGTTTCTGAGTATGAATGTCGTGTTTAGTTCTATTATGTAGATGCTACAAATGCAAAGGGCTCATAATGAGGTTCACTAGCAGGGAGCAGGTGTGAGACAATTGAAGTGTGAGGATATTGGGGAGCTGGGGTATTGGAGGGAAGAGCTGGGGAATTTAATAATGAGGAAAAATTTATTCAAATAAAAAGCAGGATGTTGCCTGGATTGGGAAACAAGACTTATGAGGCAAGGGGACTTTTTTTTCTCTTTGGAGAGTAGAAGGACGAGAGGAGACTTGATAAAGGTCTACAAGATTACGAGAGGCGCAGATGGGTGGACAGCCAGTACCTGTTCCCCAGGACAGGATCAGCAAACACCAGAGGACATATGTTCAAAGTGAAGGGAGAGAAGTTTAGGGGAGACATCAGTGTTGTTGGTTCCCGGAAGGCCTTGCCGGGGATGGTGACAGAGGCTGAAACATTGGGGGCATTTAAGACACAGACAGGCACATGGATGGAAGGAAAATAGAGGGTTATTAAGTAGGGAGGGTTTAGTACTTTTTTAGGAAGGAATATATAGGTTGGCATAAGATCAAGGGCCAAAGGGCCTACACTGTGTTCTATAGGGGGCATGGAATGGAACCTGATAGTTGATAGGTGGAACTAGATGGAGATGAGATGCTGGGCAGATAGATCCAGGGGGATGGGGCAGACATTGATTGATGGATCCAGACAGAGAGGGGACAACGGGGCACGTTGGCTAACTGAAAGTGAAAAATTCAGCATCCATCATTTTCCATCTTTGTGCAGGATATTTTACTGATTGATATGTGTGACTCCCAATACTCTAAGTTTACACCATTTTGTAGGGATTCAATTCAACTCTTTTCATCCATAATGGACAACCTCATGTTTGTGAATTAACCACAATTTTGCCCATTTGCTCAAGCCATTAATACCTCAACATAGTTTAATGTTTGCTACTTACTTTTATGTCACTGGCAAAGCTGCATAAGTGCCTTACTGTCTCACTCTCTAAGCCATTTAGAAGAAAGATGAGCAGCTGTGTCATTTGGAGAATGGGGAGGGATCTCATTGGAAGATTTTGAATGTTGAAAGGCAGGCAGAGTAGATGCAGAAAGGCTGTTGCCCCTGGTGGGAGAGTCTAGGACAGGAGGGCACAACCTTAGGATTGAAAGGCGTCCGCAGGAATTTCTTTAACTGGTCAATCTGTGGAGTTTGTTGCCAGAGGCGGAGTTTCCCTCTCCCATGTCTTCTTACCCAGCAGAGCTTCAAGCACTATATTCCCTTCCACGGAGAGAGTTGCTGACTGAAAAAAACCTCGAATTATATCAAGGAAAACTGCATTGTTCTTATTAATTTCCTTTAAGCACTGAAATCAAAACATCCTTGTTTTGAGAAATTGTTGGCCCTTGGTGCCATTACTTCCTAGCTACTGTCTTTTAGTAAATTAATTAGGGGGCTGCTGCCCTTTTTCTATATTAGTTTCCTTGGGATACCATCTACTATAAATATTGATGCAAAAGCATCTTTTAATGCCCCTGCCCTTTTTTTTAAAAAAAAAACTTTTCACTTAAATCTGACCATCTTGGTCCTGACCCTTTTCCCTCACACAATTGTTAACGTTCAGCATGCATTGATTTAAATTTTCCAAGCAAGTTTCCTTTCAAACGACTTTGATGAACTTCTTCGTGTTTGTGTTATCCTTCCTGTCCCTCTGCATCTCCCCAGACACTGACCTCTACACTGGTCCTTGCTGTTTTGTCCTGCTCTAACTGGCAACAGATGTTAGATACAGAATGATGTTGCATTCTTTCATAGTCGCTCAAGGCTCCAAGGTTTCTTTGGCGACTAGAAACACTATACAGTACTACACTTTGATTTTACAAATCTGGATAGTTTATTCCATCTCCAGCTTTGCACAAATCTAAAGTCCTAGAACAGTGGTTCTCAACCTTTATTTTTCTAATCACATACCACCTTAGTAATCCCTTACTAACCACAGAGCATCTAAGGCAGGGGTGGTCAAACTTGCTTAACTTAAGAGCTATATACAAAACATAAACTTCAGATGTTTGAGAGCTGCAAGGCATCAAAAAAATTACATGCAAATTTTTACTCTTACATGCATTTTGTGATAAAGGTTTCATTTAAATGTTAAGAAATACTTATCCATAATAATATTAATTCATGTATGTACTTTTAAAACTGCTATCTGGTATTATTTTCAATAATCAAAAAGTACACATTCCATATATAAGTATTTATTAGTTGAATTTTGTGGACCAATTTTTAAGGTAAAATTTAGGGGGTTGACTACTTTTGACCGCAATAAGCTACTGCATTGTTTGGGGCTTTAGGAGCTCAGACAGGCAGGCAGATGGCCAGGAATGGGTGGTAAGTCCGGCTTGTACGATTCCTGTCTCAGCCAACATATTTCCATGAGCCGCACATTATACGTCAAAGAGCCGCACGTGGCTCGCGAGACGCAGTTTACCCACCCCTGACCTATGGCATCCTATGCCTTAGGTGCTCCATGGTTAGTAAGGGATTATTTAAACTGGTATGGGAGTGGAAAATAAAGGTTGAGAACCACTGTCCTCGAGGCTGTACCTTGTCTCTTTTCAAACACGACAAAGAACTTAATCACATGATATAGACTTTGAGATAAGTGTCTATGTTAAATAACATCATCAGTCTGTTAACTAAATATGGTTCAGTATTCATCGTAAAATCGAATTTGCCCTGCACCCTTTATTCTAGGATATTTTGTGCAGAAACACATTTCAGAAACACTTTTCAAGGCGAGAGCTCATTTGTTAATGCCGTTATCTATTGAAGTAAAAATCATTCATGGTTTACTGCTGACTCTTCTCTATCTGCTTTTGCACAATCTCCATTTGATCATTACTGGGTTATACAACTCCCATGAGAGTCAAATTCTTTTCCAAAGCACTTTGGAAAAGAAAAATCACCAGGTCTGAGCCACAAAAAGTGGTGCCCTAAAGATTGTTCAAAAGAGCAAGTATAAAGTGTATCTTCAAGAAGAAAGAGAGGTCCAGGCAGAAGGGAGACCATTCTAGAGATCAGGGTCAAGGCAACTGACGCTCATGGCAAGTGGAGATAGGCAAATACATGAATCAGAGGAGTTTACAAACCTTGAAGAAGGTTACAGGGAAAGAAAAACTCACAGTCACATGGCAAATTGATACAAGGATGTGCCTTAATAGAAGCCAATACAAGTTTGCAATCAAAGGCAATGGGTTGAATGAAGTTTAGTACAAAGTAAGAGTATTGGCAACAGGGATTCAGATGAGCTGGAATTTAAAGATGAGGGAAGGTGTAAATATGGCTGGAATAGTGTTTTTTTTTTGGTCAGTTACATCTAGAAGTGTTCAAAGCATGGTTTTCCAAAAATGAACTGAGGTTTTGAAGGAAATGGGCAGCATTACTGAGATGGAATTCCACAGTCTTGGTGGTTGAGAGGTATTAGTGATAGGGACTTTGCTCAAGTCAAAGAGGACACAGGCAGAGACCAGAGACAGCAACCAACTAGCCAGTTCAGGTTGTGCTGGAAGCTATAGACAAGACAATCAGATGGTCAAAATCCATCCCTCCAACTTGTTGAAGAAAAATGAAAATACATTTATGGTAGGAATGGAAGCAAAAATATTTCCATTATTACTGGGTCAAAAGTTCTTCACGTCCACTCTACCTCCAAACTCAACAAGTTGCAGGAATCAAGCTAAGTTCCATTATCAATCTGGGACAGTTAACAGGCGTGGCCGTGCACAGTAGCTGACGGCTATCATACAGGCCCCGCAAGCGATCTGGAGGGCAAATGGTATGTGAGGATTTGAGCACAGGAGGAAGAAAATCTTGAACAACTGTGCAAGGTCTCAGAGAGGTAGCCCCTGGAATATTGTATCTAGCTTAGCTAGAATGTGTGCTTGCCATAGTTGAAGTGCAGCGAAGATTCACCAGATTGGTTCTAGGGATGGTGTTTTTGCCATACGTGGCAAAATAGGGGAGGTTGGAACTGTATTGTTTTGAGTATAGAAATAAGAGATTGCATCAAAACAACAAAATTCATAAAGAGCAAGACAAACTGGGTACAGGAAGAAGGTCTCTCCTTCCTGAAAAATCTAGGACCAGGAAACCAGCTTCAGATTAAGGGACAGGTTGTTTCGGACAGAGATAAGGAGAGGGGGTAGTTGACATTTGGATTTATTTATCCAATCATTGTGTTCACTCAAAACAGATTTTTGGATGTTAAAGAAGCCAAGTTATAAGGAGGCTGTGGTGGACACTAGTGTTGAGCTAGGATATCAGCCGTGCTCTTGATGGATGATACAGCATATGCAAGAGGTTGGTTGGCAAATCCTGCAACTATTGGTGTTATGCTCTTAAATTCTTTCTAACCCGAGGACAAACTTTGGACACAACACTTCCCAGCAACATTTCACTTGAAATGAGAATCTGAAGCTCTCTCCAGTTAAAAACATGAATTTTGAAAATCTAGTCATTTCAAAAGGCTTAATACACAAGATTCAAATTGGAAATCTAAAAAATAAGGTAATTCAAAAATATACTGCGAAAACATTAATGACAGAACCTTTGAAAAAAGGATTTATATGAGAAATGTACAGTTTGTTGCAAGAGAAGATGAATAAACTTGGTGTTTTTAGAATTAAAAGTAAATGGGAGAAGGAGTTACAACTTATTATATTGAAGGAGGATTGTTTAAAGATATGTGAAAATGCGGTAGCCAAGTTGATTAATGCAAGATATAATTTAGTTAATTATAATTTTGTACATCAGTTATATTTGACACCGGAGAAGTTTTTAGGGATTCGGATTTATGTTTTCGGTGTGGAGTTCAAAAAGGGACTTTTCTACATTGGGGTTGGTTATGTGAAAAAGTGCTAAATTTTTGGTTAAAAATTAGACAATTTTTAGAACATTTATATAATATTCAGTTATTATTTTTATTAGGATTTATGGCAGACTTAAGGGGATTGAAATTGGATACATTTCAAATTACTTTTGTACACTTGACTTTAGCTGTTGCAAGAAAATGTACAGCAGTAACATGGAAAGATGATGTAGAGGTTAGTATTCAAAGATGGCATAATGAATTAAAATCCTGTATCTATTTAGAAGAAAATAACATAGATGACATAATAATTTTTTTTAAAATTAAAATGTAGGATCCATATTTAAAATATTAAAATTAAGATATTTTAATTATTCTTTGTATGTGTTAAGTTGAGGCACTTTTAGGTTTTGTATAAGGCTCCATTAGTATGGGTTTTTTTTAGGGGGTGGGGGTTGGGATTGTTTATTAATTTACTAATTTAAGACTATGTATTTTATTTTACTAATGTATTTTTGTAAGAGGGCTATTTACTGTATTATCTTTTTAAAATATTATAAATAAAGTTTTCAAAAAATATACACTGTGGAAATATAATTTATCACTGCTTCCTATTCTTGTACAGAGGCATGATTAAGCACATCTACATATTGAATGTACATTTATCTCAATTCTGAACAATCCATCATAACAGGGATAGATGGGGGGGGGGGGTCCAAAGATCTCAGTTTATATATTTAGTGGAAAATTTGAACAAATAAAAAAGGAAAATATCTCATTGCATTTATGTTGCTATTTAATAAAATTAGTGAACAGAAAAAATTGCCTTAAGAACATAAAACAACTCCATAGTTTTATCAACATTACAAACGAATTATCTTTTTGTCGAGATCCATCAATATATTCTGCACAAATACATTGAGTACTTATTCTCTTGTGTAAGGTCACATTTAAAGCCAACGATGAATGAAAAAAAATGATGGAATAAATCAAGTGTCTGAGAAAGAAATAGAGTAAAATCCCTGTTATCCAGAATTCAAGAAAATGGCAGCCTCGAGCAATCACCAAAAAAAAAATAATTGGAAAATAGGTTTAAAAAAGGTTCAACATTGGCACCCCTAATGGACAGTTCGCCAATCTTGCAGCGCACAATCTCAAATAAACTGGCAAATTCCCTTTTCCGGCATCTACCAATCCCCATAGGTGCCGCACACCGGGGGTTTTACTGTACCTGCATTTACGTAATGGCACCAGTAAATCCTTATCAATTACTTCACAATGGAAATTATTGGAAATCAAAAAACATTGCAACCAATTTTCTCATTGATCTACCTTCTATCATTTATTCAGAAGTAATGGGCTCACTAACAATTGCACAATGTTCAATTTTATTTGCAACTCTGAAAACACTGAATAAATCTTAAAGCAAGACCCAGCAACCATTCAGGCATGAGCCATTAAAAAGGAAAGTAATCTTCACACCATACAAAGTGACAGCAATGACCAGCAAGAGAGAATTGAACTGCCTGCTTTTGACATTCACACGACAACCTCATGACTGAGATCACAACTCACAAATAACATGGAGGGGAGCACCACTGACCAATGACATAAAAACTGGCTACGTGAGCAGATCGGAGACTGGGTAACCTGAGGTGAGTGATTAATCTTCGGATACACCAGTGTCTTTCTATCACCAGTCAACTACAAGTCAGGACTCAATTATGACTGTGATTGCAAATATATTTGCCAACATGACTATAACAGTCAAGGAGCTTGCCAAAACAGTCCATTTGCTTGCTAACCTATCCATCGCCCTAAACTTTCCCTGCCTCCCACGCCCAGCACACGAGCTTCAATGTATTCCTTCTTCAAAGAGCACTCGAGTTACATGCCAAGCCTGCTCCATTGAACCTCTCAAATCTGTGACCTCCACAACAAAGGTCCATGGTAGCAGGAAGCTGGAAGACCATCACCAGATGTTCCTTCGCATGATGCACAACATCCAGATTGGGAACACTTTCCCTATTCCTTCATCACCGATGGATCTAAATCTTGGAACTCCCACCTTTATAGCTTTGGCTACGCCTTTACTATAGCTCACTGCAACCTTCGCAGGGGCAATTGGTGATGGCTATTTAAAGTTGGCCAGCAACTCGTGCTTTCACTAATCAAAAGAGCAAGCTCTTGCAAACAACAATTAGATAAATGTTTTTAACCCTTTGGACTCCGTGTCACTGTTTTCAGGGACTACCAACAGTGCATATACTCCATGTCCCAGATTTCTGGGACTGGTTTTATACCCAATCACCTGCTGATTCGTACTGAATATTTGTAATGTGGTTTACCCATGGACCCAGTACAGAGTATATACTATGAAAGTTTAAAAATGGTCGGTGTCCAAAGGGTTAAACACCATTGATCCAAAATGTACATTCTGATTTCTCTCTCTCTCCAAATATGTTGTCTGACCTACTGTGTTAAAGATCCTTTTTATTTGTTTCAGACTTCCAGCATCTGCAACTTTTTCACTTATTTGTCATTATTTTAAATTCATTTTACAGGATATTGACATTGCAGGCAAAGCCCACATTTATTGTCTCTTCCAGATTGCCCACAAGAAGGGTGTTGAACGGCTGCAGTCCAGTGTGGAATGAAAGATAAATATCATCAAGAATACTGAGATGTGAGATCTTTTATGTTAACTTGAGCACTTATTTTAATTTAAATTCATTTTATTTATTTATTTAAATTTAGACATGACAACATGGTAACAAGGCCCTTCGACCCAGGAACCCATGGTGCCAAATTACTCCCAATTGACCTACAACCTCCAGTACGTTTTTTGGACGCAAGGGAAATGTTAAATAGTGCAAGATCGCATTACAAGTTGGAAACAGTGTTACAAACCGAAACCAATGACTTTCACATTGTAGAGAAATGGAAATGCAAAGGTGGCACTTTATGAATGAAGCTGGGCATTGAGAAATCATAATAAATTGCCTTCTCACCACTTCAATGTTTGAAAAGCAAACACTGAATGTAGCCACAAGTAATTACAACAGAGGTTTACAACTCACTAACAGATCCTGCTATAAAGCACAAATCAGGTTTATAATTAATTAAAATGAACCAGAAATAATGGGCAATAATAATGCAGGTTAATGAAAAAACCAGCTACTTGGTTTATTATATGAAGTGGTAAATTGGAGCATTGGGAATCTGTTGCTGGAGTGGCAATCCATGACAAATTAAATAAATCTGGAACAAAAAAAATTGGCATCAGGAATTATAATCGCAAAACTACTGAACTGTCGCCGTAAATTATATTGAAGGCATATTAATGCCTTTTTAAGGAAGGAAAATGCCATTTCTTATCTTGTCTTGTTTACAGGTGAAACCAGAACCACAGCAATGCTTTTATCTCTTCAATGAAGGGACTCAGTGTCTGGGAAGTGCAAGGGTAACACTGGCGAACATAATTTTTCCCAAAAGGTTTGCTTCCCAAACCAAAAAAAATTGGGGATTATGATAGATTGAACATTTCAGATCTGCTGCATCACAAAGGAAGAGGGAAAAACCATTAAATTAACATATTGAATTTAGCATGTTTAATCGCATCGAGTTAGCTCAACTGTCCTAAAAATTACAATAATTAATCACAGACTATTGAAAAATCTACCTAAATATGTACAATTTTCTTTTTATCCTCATTACACACTGCGCCTGTTACAGCCGTCCCAAAAAACTGGCTCATCATTTCTTTGATGCAATCAAGGAGTTAAAATGAAAGATTGCGCAGGGTAAATGTGTGTATTTTTCAGTGGGTAAATTGCAACAGTCCTTCACCTGAGTGCAAAATGCAGGATATATAATCCAAATCTTTAGCACGAGATCAAAATGTTCATTACAATATAAATACTTCCAATTTAAATTTACGCAGAGAAGTACAGAAACAGGCCCTTGCAGCCCAAGAGACAGTGCTATTGATATACCCTGATCAACCTATAATCTCCTTACCATTTGAAGGGTGGGAGGAAACCCACACTGACACGTGGAGTACGTACAAACTCCTTACAGACAGCGCCAGATACAAAACCCGGCTGCTGGCGGTGTAACAGCATTGTGCTAACCACTACACGAACTGATAGAGTTAGGTTCGTAATGGAGGATCCATCAGTGCCTCGATCAGTTCCCTACCCTTCACATTCAAGGTTTAGGGTAAAGGAATCTTTGTGTCCCACCTGCACTTGCATAATCCAAATCAATGAAAACCAGAAGACGATATAATGATGTCACTCAGATCATCGGTGTGCCAATCATTTCAAATAAAAGGAAACCCACCGTCAAGCAAAGGAAAGCCAAATTTTGCACATACAAAGATACAAATAAAGCTATGCATTATATCTTATACTTTGTGACGTGCATTCTGAAAAGCAACTGATCTTTGATTAACCTCTGATAGAGCAGATGATGCTTTCCCTCACAGAGTTACGCTTTTGATCTCAGAAGAACACAACTCGGCCTTAGCAACAGAATAATAAATGACACCCTGCCATTAAAAACCAGTAAATCATCAGTTTTGCAGTTAGCAGGCCCCCAGGAGAGTCATTAAAATAGACTGTTAGTGTGAAAAATGCACAGTTATCTATAATATGATAGAAAGAGTAAACTAATAAATTCCCCAATGGTTCCAGGTTTAAAATTCATTACTAGAGAAGAAAAATATGAATGACTTTACAAATAGAATTCCAACATTAAGAACCTTAGTCCTCAAATACAATGAACTGATCTAGTATTTTTTTTAAATTTAGAGATACAGCATTGTATCTGGCCCACAAGCTTGGATTGTCCAATTACACCCATTTCATTCTTGTATTACAGACTATTACGTCAAAGCAGTGGTTTTCAAACTTTTTCTTTCCACCCACATACCACCTTAAGCAATCCCTACGCCATCTGCGTTTAGTGAGGGATTACTTGACGTGGGATGCGAGTGGGGTGGGGGGGGGTGGTGGAGAAAAGTTCAGAACCACTGCTCGGGACTATGAAACATAATGAGCCAATTAGGGACGATTAAAACAGTTCAATGTTTTTCTTTCCATCCACATACCACTTTAAGCAATCCCTTACTAATCACAGAGCACCTATGGCATAGGAATTACTTAAGGTGGGATGTAAGTGGAAAGGTAAAGTTTGAAAACCACTGCGTTAAAGGAAAGACCACAATCACTTGACATCATAAAACCCTTTCTACTAACAACTTGAATGTTATCTTGTCATGGTGGAGAAGCTTGTGTGGTCCTGAGATCCCAAGAGCAATGCCGTCTGGAACTATGCTCTTAGTCGGGCCACCCATGGTGGTAAGGTTGAGGGTGAGGCCCCTGACAAAGCACAATCCAACCAAGACCTCACCGTTGGAACAGGTGGACAAAGTTACTTCAAGCTCAACGGCTGTGAAGGCAGACGAAGGCTGCAACAAATCCATAATTTCCAATCATCATGGTTTCCAGGCCATTAGAATTAGTTGGCTGACTTGTGAAGTACCGTGTCCTTCTTTGAGTGCAGCATTAAGTACACGTTAAGCAAATACATGAACAGGCATCTTCACTCGGTGAAAAATGAAGTCCATCGTCCTCGACCTTAAGTGATAGCCACAACTAACTACAAGGTATGTCTTGACGTTGTTTGTTTGAGTGGTGCTGTTGTAGTAAGTGCAGTGTTGAGCTTTCTGAGGGTTTTTGGAACTGTATTCATCCCCATTTATCTCAAAGAGTGATGCTTGAACAACACTCACGAACCACAACGTCATCCAGGATAAAGTAGCCCAACAACCAAATTTAACATTCAGTTCTTCTTCCACCATTCACAAAGTAGGCTGCACTTGTTCTAACAGCATCACAAAATCCCATGACCTCCACAATCACAAAAGAACACCACCAGCAAGTAAACACATTACCAGCAGGTTCCTCTGCAAGTTGCATCCCACCTTAAATTGGTTGACATGATTATCACTCCTTTTGCTATCACCTTCTGAAAAGCAGCATGGAAGTCCCTTCACCTGTAAATGAAGGCAATGGCGTAACTCTATCTCCTCAGAGCAACTGGGGATGGATAGTAAATGCAGGCCATGCCACAAATGCCCACATCCCAACCCCCCCCCCCCCAAAAAAAATTAAGAAAATGTAAAGTAGCATTCCTGGTTGGTGCCAAGGGAGTGTCAGTGTGTAAAGCCCTGCCTGTCAAATTTATTCCATTGACTTCAATAGGGTTTGGTAAGTATTGTTACTGCTAATAGCCCCACTCTCGCCAGCAACTTAATTATTGCTGCCAGACACAAAAAGGAGGAAAGAAATCATCTGAAACTAATTTTGGAAATCCACCCATACGTTTGGTATCTAACATCTGCAGTATTTTGCTTTCAATTCAGACATCCACAATGATGTAGACCCCCCCCCCCTTCACCCCCCCACCTCACACACCAGCTTTTGTTTACTCTGCAATCAGCCAGAGTCTGGAACTCAACAACATCCTTTCTGAATACTTGCAGTGAATTCATGTTTGTTATTTAAACTGGCAACATGGCTTCAATCCCCTCCCTTTGGAGGCTACTAACACAAACAGTCCACTACTAATCATAAAAAAAGGGAAGGTACACATTAGGTACAAAAACCACACGAGTTAATCTTACAAATTTTAAAAGTAATTATGAAAATACCCCCATAAAGAAACAAAGTCAAGATTCATTTCAGTCCTGGAACATCTAATTTTTTTCCAAAGTCAGACATGCCATCATATCGGACGACCAGAGTGTGAGTGGGAGGGACAGCATCTTTCCATCTCGTTAACGTCGCCCTTCTAGCGATAAGGGAGGCGAGGGCAACTACCCGGGATGGTGATGCATTCAATATTAAACCTGATGGCCAACTTATTCCAAAGAGTGAGAAAAGGATTTGGAGTTAAAGAACTAATGACATGGTATGAAGTACCCTTCCCAAAGAATGGAAAAAGGACATAACCAGAATACAATGCACAGGTAGTCCGCGACTTACAACCGTAATTGGGACCAGTGGATTGGTTGTAACTCGGATTGGTTGTAAATCAGGGACCTCGGGCTGCTGCTGGGGAGCGGGGACCTCAAAGGGAGCGGATACAGTACTTTCAATATAAAATGTGTTCTTGTACAGTAATTTTAACAAGGCTTTTTTAAAAAATTGGCCGTATGTGCAGGTGGACATAACTCACCTAGTAAGAAGTCGAGGACTACTTGCACCTTCTTCAGTTATACATTTATCACATTTAGAAGAGAGATTAAAATAGAATTTAGCCAATTGAACTTTGGAAAAGTGGGCCCGGTGTACGACCTTAAATTGTAAAAATGAATGTCTAGCACAAAGAGAGGTAAATGCACTCGCTTCAGAAAATGGCTGTGGAAAATATTGTTCCCATAGTTTTTTAATTCTGTCCAGGGAACTGTCCCTAGAATTTAAAAGTAATTCATAAAGGCCAGAAATCACCCTTTTATAATTAGGTTGAAAATGATAAACCATCCTTATTGTATTAGGTTCCAGGTCTTAACAGGGAGCTTCACAATTAAAGAATTTAAAAAAGCTCTTAATCTGTAAATAGCAAAAAAAAATGTCTGGGTATTATAAATTTGGTGGATAATTGTCCAAAAGAAGCAAGATTTTGGTCAGTAAAACTATCTAAAAATGATTGGATACCTAAATTTGACTAATGACGATAACCGCTATCTTGAACTGAAGGTAAAAATAAAGGAATTACCTAAAATAGGACCAAGTAATAAACTGAAACCTTCCGACATTCACGCATATGTAGCTGAAGAAATAACATTCACTTATTCTTTTTAGCTAATCTAATTAAAATTACTTATCCTAAGGGACACAGCCTTGTTCCTTATTATTTTACTCAATTGAATTTCCATTATTTCCACACTTCCCATGAATAAAAAATGGCACAGCTCCTGGAATTTACACTGATATTTATAATATTCATGGGCCACAAATTAAAGGCCCTTTTCTGGACCGTTTCTGAGATCTCAATATCATCAATAGAGATGGAATGTTTTGACATGGTTGCATTACACCAGCAGAATTGTATCGCCTACCATTAAATGGTATGAAGAAGATATCATCCAACTTAGTGATTATTGAGAATCAAGCAATAATTTTGTTTATTCTCAGTCAATATGATACATTCAATTTTGTGTCATATTACATGTTCTTACTACAGTATGACAAAAGAGGAATCTTAAATCTTGAATATCAGGATGAAAATTCTAAAACTAAATCCTTAAAGTTTATAGTGTCTTCTCCAACTATAACAAATATTATTTCCACCAATTTTTTTTTTCCTGAAACTTTTACCATGAACGGTCTTTAATTTTTAAAAAATTACGCTGATACTTAAAATGACACCTCCAGGAAGTAGTATCTGAGGCAGAATGCCAGACAATGGAAACAAACAATTCTTCTCGAAATTATATTTTGCTGTTGCATCTCTACAATAATTTAGGGTAGAAATATATCCTTACTTTGAAACAATGAATGCACAATTACAGGCAAATATTTTTGTACTTCTAAAATTCAATTGCTATGGGGGATGAGGGGGGTGTAAACTAAAATGCAAATAATACTCTTCAAGGACTTGTAAACTGAAGCTAGGACATCATCAGATTTTAAATTCTATTTAAAAAATAACTAGCGTAATGGTCCATGTTTTACATGACGTGACCGCCATTGGATATGATGTCTGACCTCTATTGATAAATGCCCCTCTGCCTTCACCACTCATTGATCTTGCAGCGACAACATTTTCCCAAGACCTGAACTCTGCCAAATAAATGAACCAGGAACATGTCCTCCTTCAATTCACAAATCATTGTGAGTTAGTGACAAGGATCAAGAATGTGAAATCAACCGGCTCAAAGACAGTTTCTTCTCCACAGCTATCGGGCTCCTGGATGAACCCCACAGCATGCTTCCCTTGCTTGGTACAAAACATTCATTTTTCTCCATCTAGACTCTGGAATTGCAAGTTTTTTCCTTCTACCTTATATGTACATGAGAGTTGGTCTGTTAGACTCCTCACAGAATTGTACCAGGCATAATGTGACAAATAAACTGAACGTAGGAAATAAGAAAAGAAGTCGGCCATCCAGCCTGTCAAACCTGCTCTACCATTCAATGAGTTCATGTCTAATCTGATGTTAGGCTCATCTCCACTGATGTACCTAACCCCTTAATTCCCCTAATATCTAAAAATCTATCCAACCTTGACTGATAAGCCAACAGCTCCAGATGAGATGCTAAGGGAAAAGTCCAATGATCCTGGCAATGATGTTCTAAACATCCATGGGTTTAGGAGTGGTGGCTGAGGAGTGGAAAAGTTCTAAAACTAAGACCTGATTCAAAAAAAAATGGATGTAGAGATAAGATCAACTACTGACAAGTCAATTTAACCTTGGTGGTGAGGAAAGCTATCTAACCAGATAGGTTGGGAAGAAGCAACAGAGAGATTCATGAAGGAATTATTTGGATTTAGAAAAGGCCTTAGATGATGTGCTTCATAATAAACTTGTCATCAATATTGAGATAGTGGAATAAAAGGATTTGGACCAGCATATTTGAAAATGGATTAATTAGTAGTAGCAGAATAGGAGTGAAAGGCTGTTTCTCGGAACAGAAAAATGCATTATATTGGAGATCCCCAGGAACTTGTGGCATGTCACTCGTTTTGTTAACATATATTAATGATTTGGATGTGGCTACAGAAAGCATAATTTCCAAATCTGCTGATAACGTACAAGTTAAATGTGTACTAAATTTTAAGAAGCTTTGTCATAGACTTCAAGGAGGTGCAAGCAGGCTAGTGAAGTGAATGTATAGGTGACAGGTGAAACACGGAAGTCTGCAGATACTGTGATTGTAGTCAAACACACAGTAAATGCTGGAGGAACCCAGCCGGTCTCGCAGCGTCCATAGGAGGTAAAGCTAGATTCCTGACATTTTGGGCCCCGAGCCCTTCTTCAAGATATAACGTGAATTTGTAAAAGATTTGGAAAGGGTACAGAAAAGACTGACTGAAGTTATTCTTGTATGAGGGGTATTGGTTATGTGGATAGTCTGGGGTTATCCTCGTTGCAATAAAGGAGTTTGTGGAGACATCTGTATTTAAAATCGTGAAGAGACGAACAAAAGATCTTCCCATTCATAAAAGGATAAAAAACGGTTGGGCAATGAATAAAGAAGCAAAAAATAAAATCAGACATGACTGAAAGAAAAATGACAATGCAGCAAGTCGTTAGGGTCTGTGAGGGGGGGTAATGGGGGCTCGAGTCAATTGTAGCATTTGAAAAGGAGCTGAAGAAGTCTTTTGAAAGTGACGAATTTGGAGTGCTCTGGCAACAGGGCAGGGGATTGCCACGGATTGCTCTGGCATTGGAGAGACTGGACGCAGACTGGGAGATCTCTTTGTTGAGCACCTCGGCTCTGTCTGCCGCAATAGTGTGGATCTCCCAGTGACCAGCCATTTCAATTCTCCAACCCATTCCCTTGCCGACATGTCTGTCCATGATCTTATGCACTGAGACCACACGTCATTGGAGGGACAAGACCTCATCTTCCAATTGGAGACTATCCAATGGGATGGCATTAATATTGACTTCTCTGGTTTTCGTTAAACCACCCCCTACCCCCTTCTTCCCCTGTCGCCTCTCCTTTTCCCTGTCTCCTTGAGCACAGACATGATAAATTCTCATGCAGATCCTTATCCTATTCATTTAATACCATTTTTTGGTCTGGATTCCTCCCCCATTGCTGAGACTTTCTGATCTTTCCTGCTTCTGCCTTTTCTGACTTTTCCTTGAAGAAGGGCTCAGGCCCGAAACATCAGCAATATATCTTTGTCTCCTTTAGATGGTGAAAAGACCAGCCGAGTTCCTCCAGCATTTTGGTGTGTTTACTACAATCACAGCATCTGCACCCTATCGTGTTTCACTAAGGGAATTTCTGGACTCAGTGAGCCAAATGGTCTACTTCCTTCTATGAATCTGAGGAGTTTTTTTTTCCTTCCAGAATCCAAGTATTATGCCCCAGTTTAACTTGCTAAAATACTGATATCCAGATGCTAGAAGCATTACAATGGTATTAAAGGAACTTGCAGCCAACACATTTCCTTCATTACAATGTGGACAACACTTCCATCAAAGTGATTGAAAACCTTTTTCAAATGTCTGAGGGCTGTGAAAGTTTTTAATTCAGTTTTTCCCTGATTTTTAATACTTGCCACCATGCAGCAAAGTATCAATTTGAAGTGTCATGAAGCTCAAGGAAAATTATCAAAAGGCTTGAAGAAAGGCATAATTTACATTATTACCCTGATGAAAGATATTCTGAATGGATGTTACAAAGTGGAAAGTAACAGCAGAAATAGGAATAAATTAGATGTAAACCCATTGACCATCATGTTTCCTACATGATCCGAACAAATAAAAACCTAAAAATGATTTTTTTTCCTGACCATTTTGTCATGGAAATTTGAAATTGTTTTCCAAATCACTGTTGTAACCATCAAGCAAAATTAATGTAAGATGGCAAAATGCACTGTCAAAGCATCAGGTCCTTTCAATTTTCAAGATTAACAATGAGAAATCTATAATTTAAATATTATGTCATTGCACCCTGAAGGTATTTTTTTCTTATTGTAAGATAAAGGCACATAACCAACGTTTCAGCCCTGAGCCCCTCATCAAAGTAAGCTTGTCTTGACAAAGAGCTTAAGCTTGAAACAGGCTACATATTTTTATCTTTGCTATTAGAGTACACTGTCTGAGCTTATCCAGCATTGTCTTTTTACTTCACTCTTGACATCTGCAGGCTTTCGTGCTTTTCTGCTCTCTTTCTTATTGTGAAATAGTGTTATTTTGTAAAATTACTGGTGATTTTAATCTGGAAATTAGCAGGAGAAGGTTTAATCTTCATGGTTCTGAATTAGGGCAATAATCTGCCCAGTCTATTTGCAACCATGGTCTGGAATGTACACAGCAGGTGAGGACAGGCTGATTTGCCGATTCCCCCTTGCGCTGAATTTGTCTGCCAACACTCAGGCACTCACATGAGGAAATCTAACCCAGTGATCAGACATTGCTGGTGTAATGATGCCACCGAAATGTTTATGATAGGGTTACATTTCAGTCACAAGACTAAATTAGATGCTGAGGAACTATTGCAATTCTGAAGCCAGAATCTTGCTCTGTGTGAAGCATGCTCATTAATTCTACATTTCATCCTTCACTGTACAATAATAACCCGTGCACTGTTTACTCAAATAAAAAGCAGGCATTGCTGTAAAGAGCTTCTGAAAGCCCAAAGTGAAACCATTTAGCCCCCAGTGAAAAGGAAGGGGTTAGCTGCTTACCAGACTATTTTATTATGTGGAGTCTTTCTGAGAACAGAAAACAAGAATAAGCCACATGGATGGAAAGGCAGGAAACAGAGAAAATACAGAAAAATTAACACCATCTCTTGCATACAGGGCCTGTAGGCATACGACACACTAACAAAATACAAAATATTCATGCTTCACCAACGTACATTGCAGCCATATACCACATGATGGTTAAAATGGCTCACAAGTATCAGCAATAGTGTTTTATTTGGCGTGCCTTGGTTCAGACAATCTCTGACTAGTGTTACAGGTTACAGGCCCTTTTGGCGCCCAAGCCCGCCCCACCCAATTGACCTACAACCTGGTACGTTTGAAGTGCAGCTAAGGGGAGAACGCACTAACTCCTTACAGACAGTACTGGATTCAAACCACGGTTGCAGATGCTGTAAAAGACTTGCGCTAACCGCTACACTAACTGCATTCTGTTCTTGAAATCATCCTCCACATAATGGGAAGAGAAAGATAACAAAGCTGGCGGCTTTCGTTCAAGGCCATTTTGCTTCTAAACCCTCAGGAATGGAAGAACATGAACATACAGCCATCTCCCCCAGGCAAATATGTACCTTATAGTATAGGTTTATAGATTCCTTGAAAATAGGCGCAGGATTAAGACAATGCACAAAATTTGGGCACTGAGAACGCTGAACAATCAAAGGAACTGCTCACGCTAACTATCCGAAACTCTCATATTCCTGAAATAATATTTATTTATTTAATTGTATACGTGAATACTTGGTCCCTGCTCAGATATTGCTGGACTGGTTGTGTGTCAGCATGTTTTGCACTGAGGACTGGAGAACACTGTTTCTTCAGGTTGTACTTGTACAATCTGAAGACAAAAAACTTGACTTGATGGGTATAATAAGGCAGCTCCCTTGAGGCAGCACATCAGGTGCTTTCAGTGGACGTCAGGTCAGTGCCCATGATGGTCTACCAATTTCTGAATCCTTCTGGTTTCCCGCGCACGGAGAATGACCAAACCAGATTGTGATGCAACCAGTCAGTATAATTCCCATAGTATGCACGTAGGAGTATGATTCATTCAACAACATGCTACATCTCCTCAGACTTCTTAGAAAGTAGATGTATTTGTGGGCCTTCACAGTTGCTTTGTCATGCTGGCTCCGGCGGCGGGGGCAGGTTCTCTGATAAGTGGCCTCCCAGGAACTTGAATGAGGTGTCACCCTGATGAGGGACTGGCCACATGATAACTAGCAGAAGGCAAGAACCAAGAGATTCTGCTGTTTGATGGGATGAAATTTCTGCAGTCCGATCAGATCCAGTTATTATTGATAGTGGATACGAAAGGTAGTTGCCTCAAGAACATAAATGATGGCGGTTTTGAGAGTGGTGCAAAAGTCAAGGCCGCCATTCCATTGTGCTAACGCTTCTTGTGGGCCTCGTTGCAATTATGTTCCATGCAAGGAGTCGTTGCTCAGGCGCTACTGATTATCTGTCATTTCATTCAAGGCTGCATTTTATGCATTTAATAATAAAGATGTTCATTTGTTAAATATAGTTTGAAGCTGAATAAAGTCAACCAACTTTCCCAATGTTCACTTTGCATCATCAATCTGTCTTTCACTAAACAGAACTGGGTGCGCACATCTGCCCAGAGCAGATATTATTATGCCAGAAAAGCCTCCTTCCTCCTTTACCACAAATATCATTTAAGAACTGATAACACCCACAATTGTTGAAATGGCAGTTTTTAAAAAAATCTCGCCATGCAGCACGGTTACAGGCCCTTTTGGCGCCCAAGCCCGCCCCACCCAATTGACCTACAACCTGGTACGTTTGAAGTGCAGCTAAGGGGAGAACGCACTAACTCCTTACAGACAGTACTGGATTCAAACCACGGTTGCAGATGCTGTAAAAGACTTGCGCTAACCGCTACACTAACTGCATTCTGTTCTTGAAATTTTATTCTTTTGCCTTTCATTCATATTTAGTTTCACAAATCTCACTACACTATCATAAAACTATATATCAAGCCAGGTGCAGAGTGGCTGATGAAGCCTCTTCAATCAGAAACATTAACTTAATTTCTCTTTCCTCTAACATGCTCAGTGTTTCAGTTTGACTTAGATTTCTCGCGTCTGAAGTTCTTTTTTATTTTCTTCTATTGTCAATCCAGTGTATTGGTTTGGCATATTTTCTTCCCTGAACAGTATCAGTGAACCTTATGATGAGTTTACCATCAGACACATTGTATTGATGAACCCCGTCTTGCAACCGTAATTGGGACCGAAGGATCAATCATGTCTCGAAATGGACGCAAGTCGGAATTTTATCTGTGCGCATGGAGTTCCTAAGTCTTAAAGCAATCTTTTTAATCAAATGATGTGTTTGACAAACGATAACAGGGATATAGGGCAGGTAAGAGCCAAAATTTGCATACTTACCTTGTTATTTGGGCTCCATAGGCTGAGCTCAGTCATCTTAATTCCTGTGCGCAAGTGCGAGGGTTAAGGACCCTGACGATACTGAATTCCCGCCCTTAACTCTCGTACTTGTGCCAACCGCACTCCAATATGTGAGCCCATTGGGAATGCGCCAACCGAAAACTTGTGCATGCGCAGAAGAATCAAGACGGCCGCGACCAGCCTGCGGACCCCAGGACGCCGACTGACAAAGTACAGTGAGTACGCACATGCCCTATATCCCGGTTATAGTTCATCAAAGACAACATAAACCGTGTAAATTTTATATTTTTTTCTTATACAGGTAGTCCTCAACTGCGACCACCAGATTGGTCGCAACTTGGATTGGTCGTAAGTCAGGGATGACCTGGAGCGGGGACCTTGGGCTGTCGCTGGGAGGGGACCACTGTTTATAGTACTTTTAATACAAAATGTGTATTTGTACGGTAGTTTTAATAATATTTTTAAAAATACTCAGTTGTCGATAGACACAAGTCGCATAAATGCAAGTCGGGGAGTACCTGTATAATTCACATATGCAGAAGATTCTTACCTGCTGCCTCCAAACAGTTATTTATAAGAAAAACTATAATAGTAAATTAATTAAGAGATAATAAATATTCACAGCAATCCTAGAGCAAAAATGGACTTGCAATCGTGTAGACAGTCCTTGATTAATGAACCAAGGCGAGGTTCAAGAGTCTGGTAGCTATCAGAAAGAAACTGTTCTTGAACCTAAAGGTGCTGGTTTTCAGGCTTCTGTCTGAAGGTAGCAGTGAGAAAACATTGTGAAGAGGATGATGGATGGAGCGTTAGGATGTTGGCTGTCTTGTTGAGACAGCACCTCATATAGATGTCTATAGTGGATGGGAGGTCAGACCTGTGATGGACTTGGCTATGTTTACTAAGTTAGTGTACTTTCCACAGTTCACCCGTAGAAGGCTTGAGAGCCACATCTCCTCAGACTCCTTGGAAATTTAATTGGTGTGCCTTCTTCAGAGTGGCCGCAACGTGGTGGCTCCCAGAAAGGAGATATGGACTCCCAGGAACTTGAAGTTTCTGATTCTCTCCACCTCCTTTCCATTAATGCAGAGAGGGGTGTTGCATCTCGGCCTCTTCTTCCTAAAATCAACAATAATCTACTTGGTCTCGGTGAAGTTGTGAGCGAAATTGTTGTGCTGGCACCACGCAATCATGTTCTTGATCACGATCCTCTATTCTGACTCATCGTTCCCAGTTATTCACCCATCGACGATGGTGTCATCAGCAAATTTGTAGATTGCATACGAGCTGAACTTGGCTGTGCAATCGTGGGTGTTCAAGGATGAATGTTTATGGAGATGTTTACAAAAGAGAATAGATGTTTACAAAATAGCGGCACAGTTAGCGCAATGCTGTAACAGCGCCAGTGACGAGGGTTCGAATCCCGCGCTGTGTGTAAGGAGTTTGTACATTCTCCCCGTGTCTACCTGGGTTTGCTCCGGGTGCTCCGATTTCCTCCCACCCTTCAAAATGTACCGGGGGTTGTAGGTTAATTGGATGTAATTGGCTCATGGGCAGAAAGCATGTTGCTGTGTTGCATGTCTAAATTTAAATTTAATTTTAAAAAATAAGCCCCATGGCCATAGTTCCAAATCTGATATGAATTTTTTTTCTTAAATTCCAGATGTGTGAGTGTGTATAACCCTGCAGCACTCGTGGGATTTAACTATTTGTCTCAGGGACACAAATCCAGACTTCTGCATACAATTCCACTAGACCAGTGGTTTTCAAGCTGCCCCCTAAACTCACAAACATGCTGTGATTAGTAAGGGATGTGAGTAGGAAGGGAAGGTTGAGAATCACTGCTCTTGACCCAATTGTTACTGAAATATTTTGCTTGAGAAAAATTGTCATTGGCCCATTTCCTTTGGAGTTGTGAAACCATGCACATAACGAGGCAATTAGGTACGATTAAAACAGTGGTTTTTCCACTCATGTACCACCTTAAGCAATCCCTTACTAATCACAGAGAACTTATGGCATAGGGATTGCTTAAGGTGGAATGTGAGTTTTTTTTTGGGGGGGGGTGCAGTTGGAAAACCACTGCACAAGAATAATCATGATGCCAGCATACAGTCAGATTGGATGGGAAAGAGGCTCTTGGACATGGACACCATTTTCGCTCATTCTACACTAGGGTGGCCACAGTTTTTTGGTTGTAGGTCACACACAGAGAAATACAAGGATTCACGGGCCCAGCAGTTTTCAACCAGTTACACCACAATGGCATTTTTAGACTAGAAATCCCTTGCGCCATCAAAAATTAATTTTACATCTAATTAACTATACAACACCACTGAACAGTTTAACAGTTGACATTACAGCAGGTTAATGATGTGCTCACATATTACAGTGGGCATTACTGTATCTGCTGCTCATGGTATTTAATTTAAATGAAAACAATAAAACGGTTTGGTGGTCGTTCAAATTGGCAGCGACATCTAGTGTTGAAACTAAAAAGTGCAATGTGTGTATAGTGCAATTTATTGTTAGAGACTATGTTCTTACAGGTCACTTAAAAATGGACAACAGGTCACAGTTGGCCACCTCTGCCCTACACTAAATCCATTTTATTTTCAAAGCCACCCACACACCCAGGTATTTAATCATTTAATTACTCATCAGAAGCAAGTAGTTGCCATCGAAACTCCCAACCCACACGTTTTTACGATTTGGGAGGAAACCAGAGTAACTGTGTGTGTGGGTGGGGGGGGGGGTGGGGTGGGGGTTGGAGGGAACCCACAGAGTTCCGATATGCAAACTTCACGCAGACAGGTCAAAATTAAACCCAGGTCACCGGAGCTGTGGTGCAGCACCTTCACTAGGTGGACCAAAAGAAGATCTTACCATAAAGATGCAAAACTGGAGTTGATAAATTTACATTTTGCAGTAGCTTTTTAAAATTTTAATTTGGTATATGCGTTGTAACAGGCCCTTTTGGCCCATGAGCCCATGGCACCCAATTAACCTAAACCCCTGTATATTCTGGAGGGTTGGATGAAACCAGAGCATCTGGAGGAAACCCAAGCAGACCCGGGGAGAACACACAGACAGCACTGGATTCGAACCCAGGTTGATGGCGCTGTAACAGCGTTGCACTAAACACTACACTAACCATGCCGCCCCAATGACTAGAACACTAGAATTACCAGTTCATCTTTCAAAAGATGGAATTGTAACAGAGCATGATCACAAAATGCACAATTGGAGAACTTGATCATCAATATTGCATAACTCAAGGGAATTGTAACCAAGACAATATCTATTTTCCATCAAAGCCACATTTTTGCAGTTTCATATTTTCCTTAAAGAAGTTTCCAAGTCATTCGAAATTAGAAGCAGAGGAGGTGAGGGAGGGATTAAAGACAAATGACTGTGGAGAGGCAAAGCCATCGGTCATCTTGACACTCCAAGATGATGTAGGAAGAGGGAAAAATTTGATGGCAGAATCAGAGGAATTTACACTTTCCAGCCAGACCCATCCTTGGACTAATCCATTTATTACAATCCATGGACCTAAATCAGGAATATTTCAAAGCTTGTAACAAGGGAAAGTTCAAGGGAAACCAAGACAGTATCCAGGGCAGACAGAAAATTTGGGATCTCTTTAGATTCACATTTTGGAAGATCAAAACATCTAGTGGAAAATGTACCATCTATTACAAATCTAAATATCATGTAAGAACACACAAACACATACACTTCCTTTTTGTAAAATCAACATGCCTTTCAACCAACGAAGTATTTTTTAGTGCAGTCATTGATGCCAAGTAGCACAATATCTATTTGTAGTGGAGCTGATAAAGGAACAGCAATATTGGCTTTAAGTGGAACTGCCAAGATTACCCTGGAAATCAATATTAGAACATTTCATGCCCAACTCAGTCAGCTATTAAAAGGTTCAGAAACCACTATAGTAAACAATGAAAAGCTGGAGGGAATCAGAAGACTCATGGAGAGAAATGGACAATCAAACATTTAGCTTGGGATCCTTTGTCGAGACGGTCTCAACCAAGTGTCCCGACCAGAGACATCGATTGACACTGTCTCTCCATGGATTTGGCCTGCCCCGCTCAGCCCGTCCAACTTCTCAGTTCTCACTCGAGATTCTCAGATCCCCCTTAACAAGGTATAATAGCTGATAGAATGACTCCAATATTGTACCTGAAAGAAATAATTTTTAAAAAACTTACTGAGGTTTTATCATAACATCACTCAGTTGCTAAGGCGCAATCATTAGAGAAAGAAACAGAAACATTTCAGGTTGATGAACTTTTCCCCAGATTTGCAAAAATCAAACCTACTCCAGAGAAAGGATGAATGTTTGGGTATGTTTGTGATTGGGAGAAACCTAAAAGAGAATTTTTGGTTGAAGAACGAGGTTTAGAAAAGGAACTGTGGATCATTTATTAAGATCCTGTATTTGGATAAGACTTACTGCAATGGAAAGATTGCCCAGAGTAAACTAGGTGGAAGCGTTAATGTCTAAAATGACGAAGCCATTGAGAAACCAACGTGTATCCTAGGACATTATGAGAAGTTGGGGAAGAAGTTGCAAGAGCCCTGGCAGAAATATTTGCACCCTTGATAAGCACAGGTGATGTGCTGAAGGATTAGATGGCTAATGTTGTGCCTTTATTTAGAAGCAACCCAGGCAACTAGAGACCTGTTGAGTTGAACATCAGTCATGGGCAATTTACTGGAAAGGATTCCAAGAGATTGGATCTACTTGCAGCTGGAAAGGCAAGGACTGACCAGGAACAGTCAACATGCAAAATTGTGCCTCCCAATCTGCGTTTGGCTTCACCAGAGAAGGCTTAATTGAATGTGATAGATTAAATTGGATGATGTGCATGTAAAGATCTACCTCACCTGCAATGATCCAGGTTAGAAACAAGGGGGGGAAACGTAGGTAAAAGGTCTGCATTTTCTGTGTTTATGCTGGAAAGGAATCAGAATGGTGGGTGGAGGGGGGAGATGTTGAATTCCTCCAGCAATTCTTTGCCTACTCAAAATTTTACAATGTATGGAAAATAAGGATAGTGGAACTAAAATGTGGTACTCCGAAAGAAATGTACATATGAAATTTAAATTTAGGAAGACGGCGCGATTACAGGCCCTTCCGGCCCACAAGCCCATGCTGCCCAATTACATGCAATTGACTTACATCCCCCGCTCATTTGGAAAAGAGGGAGGAAACCGGAGTGCCTGGAGAAAACCCACATAGACACAGGGAGAGCCTACAAACTCCACACAGAAAGCGCTGGATTCAAACTAGGCTTGCACTAGCCGCTACATCAGCCATACTGCCCAAATAATTCGCCCAACGAGGGGCTTGAACCAACAACCCTCTAGCGATGCTCTATAGACTGAGCTAGAAAAAATGAAATTGATGAGAATTGTTGAGAAAGCAGGAGCTGAAAACGATCATTGAAATAATTACAACAGAGGAGCGGATGGACTTTCCTAGGGAACTAATAATGAATCAAGATCGGAGACTTACTGTAAACAACATGCACAAATAATAGCAATGGGATAAAAATACTGACAAGAGAGTGATGCTTTCCTCGGATCAGAGGGTTGTCTCTCTATGCATTTAAAAAGAGTACATTAAAACTATCTAGATGCCTAATCGTGATCTTCTGAAGTTCTTTCAAATAAAGTACTGTTCCTTTATAAATGTGAGCAAGAAAATGTATTTAGTGTAACATCTATTGTTGAGAAGTCACTAGGTACTATAATTAAGGATCATCAAACTTCTCAGCGAAACGGAGAGTTTCATCACTTCTGACAAAACATTTTGAATTTTTAAAGTGGATGCAACTCAGGGAAGTGCCTATGAATGTTAAACAAAAGGCATTTAATAAAGACTCTCATTAAAGGCAGTGAGCTGAAGCTAATGCTAATGGAATTATGATCAAGCTCTAGTCCTGAATGGAAGATTAGCAAGCACCAGGGGTCAGAAAATAATGGACAGGTACTGTAATCGGCAAAATGCCACGAGTGGTGCCCCACAGTGATCTGTGCTGGAACGGCATCTTTAATAAAGCTTTAGATGATAGGATAGAGAGCCATATGTCCAGATTTACAGATGCCATGATAATAAACAATGCTGTTAGTGATATATCAGGGAAGGCCCAATTTGTAGTCCCCTTGCCTCTCAGTCAAACTATCAGGACTTGGAGAAATTGCATCATTTGAATGAAACGTTCAATCAAAGTTTTATCTGCCCTTTCAACTTCAGTTTACATAAAAGTATTTTAGGCAATAGTTGTCCTTCATGTAAAACATTAAAATGCATTGACATCCTTTTTGCATGGCTATTTAGCGAGTTAATTTCATGCATTAAAGCAACATCAGGCCATCCTTGGTTTGAGAACGTGGCAATAAAAATGCAAATATTGAAAGATGATAAAGACCAATCAACGAATAAATGAACTAACCTGCAGTAAATGGATTTCAATACAAGCAATTGAGTTGTTAACATATTTAGACGTAAAAAAGAACTATAATACATTGACGATCAAGATGCTCTGGAGTGATGGAGAAAATGATCAGAGAGACTAAATGAATGTTGGTCTCCACAAGACTGGAAGACATGGTTGTTTTTCAGCAATTGTGCAAGGTAAGATCTGGGAGATGTTTCGAATTACCCTAGGAAGCGGTGGTCATCTTGGAGAGAATCCAACACTCGCTCTAAGGAGTTTGTACGCTCTCCTCGTGTATGTGCGGGTTTCTTCTGGGTGCTCTGACTTCCTCCGCCTTTCAAAAACCAGGTTAATTGGTGTACTTGGGCGGCACGGGCTCATGGGCCAGTTATCGTGCTTTATCTCCAATTTAAAAAATAAATAAATAAAAATAATTGATGCAGCTGTGATTTACAAGAATAATACAAAGTGTTAAAATGCACGGAACAAAAAAATACTCAGACTCCAGTGGCATCTCCTGGATTTTAGCAGATGGAGTTTTTAATATAAAGTATTTCACCTGAAATTCTGATCAAAAGAACATTGCTTAAATAAAAAAATCAGTCTAGAGTTTTAAGGAATGAAGTTAGGAAGCAATTCTCAACACCGAGGTGAGAAGTTGGAGTTCTCTCCTACAGACTGCAGCTGTGGCTGGGCCATTCTTTATTAATCTGCAATAGATTACTGCAAGCTAAGACATTAATGAAAACAGAGAAAGGGCAAATTTTTTCGTTAGGTCACAGAGCAGCCATGTTCTAAGTAGAATAAAGCTTGAGAGGACAAATTGACTGCACTTGCTCCCATGTCAAACATTAAATCTAAATGATGCAAAACTTGTTAACATTTCCACGTAGAAGATAAGCATCCTGTATAAACCTCACGGAGTTTCTTGGCAACGTATTACAGATTGACCTGCCCTTACCATTGCACTTACTTAATCATAAATTTCTACATTGCTTATTCAGCAACTTGCCCGAACAACGTGTCACACCTTACACTCACAAGTGAAACAACTGTAGCACAGAAATGTCCTGCCCTCTCATGAATTTCTAGCAACTTGGCATGGTCATCAGTTTGTTTTTGATTTGATGTGATGCAGGAAGGGGATTTGGGGGTCACTACACTGCTCAGCTATCTAACTTGCAGCGAGAATCAAAGGAAGTGAACAAAGGATGAAGCTCCAAAAAGCAAAATTCTGTTCTGAGGCCACAGTCTTGTTTAGAGAACTTAAAAGACAGTACGTCATAAGAAGCTCTACACACCCTTGCTTATTCACTTGTGATCACAAAAGCATGACCTCAAAAAGAGCAGCATGGCACATAGTGTTAAATAACTGGACATGAAACATTTCTGTTTTTTCTTTGGATAAACCCTAGAGAATTTTGACTATATTGTAGAACCTTGTGTCATTGCCCAATCTATCTTTAGCAAGTTGGCAATTTGGACGAGGGACACGGGACTCACAGCTTGGGTTCCCTTTGTTGCCCCGTGGGCTCCCCACTACAATGATCGCTGCACATCCCAAGGCAGCGTCCAACACTAAAGGAGTTGGGAGAAATGAAGGGACGTTCTCTCCAACAACACTTCCTATGTCTCATTAGCCACTGAATTGAAAATCAGTACAGCAGAATTCAGGCAAAAGCACACCCCAATCTTAGTGCCAAATGTGATTTCATTAAAGGTGATGCTGCACGAGGAGTTAAGAGACACTTAAATAAAAACGAGTGCTTATTGACCACTTACGTCAGGTACTGCACTATTGGGCAAGTACGAATAACAGGATCAATAACACATCAAACAGAAGCACAAAGTAGTGAATTTGCATGAAAGTACCAAAAGGAGAGGAGTAAATGCATGGAATATCTTTATAACGTTGCAGAGCTAAATAACAGCATATCAGAGTCCAGCATTCAGAATAAAAAAAACATAAACCGCGTTGATGCTTGTGGTTTGAGGCACCTCGTTGCAAAGAAACAGCTGAAGTGTCACTTGGTATAATGGTTGTGAGTGCACTGCAAGCAAGTTCATCCTACATTTCAACAGTCAACAACATTGTATTGCAGCATAAACCCATTTTAAGATGTTCAGCTCATGGAAGGGGTTTATATAAATGCAAGCTTTTTATTTCCCCTCTAGACTTGCCTGCAAGTTCCATGCAAGTTCTCCTCACCCTGGAAACCTGCACACCAATTGATCAGAGACATATTGGATGAACACCTTGGAAGCAAAGACCTGCAGAGCTTGGGCTCAAGCAAGGGAGTGGGGTTAACTGGGACCAGAATAGAAACAGGTCACTCACCCTACCACATACATGAGCATCCGTCTGCACTAATCCCACTTCCCAATACTTGACCTTTGATACCTAAGTGATTTGAGTGCTCATCGAGAATCTTCTTCAATGCTGTCAGCGACCCTGCTTCAATCACCATCTTGCACAGTGCATTCCTAGTACTCAGTATTCTCGGGGTGAAAATAGTTCCCCTCTTGTTCAAAACCCTCAATCTGTTTTGACTTGCTCTGATATGGGATACGGTTTCCTGCAGTTTACCCCACCCAAACCCTTCCTAACATTACATTTACAAACCATGTCTCCTCTTGACCCCCTCCAAACCAGGGAGTACAGTCCTAGTTTCTCAAGTCTCTCTTCATAACTGAAACGCTCCATCCCAGGCAAAATCCTGGGGAAATCGCTTCTGAACCAATGACAGCTTCAAACCATTTACACAGTTGTCATGGACCAATTGGCCTCCGACCGCATGGAGATCATCGTCGAGGTTTATGTGATGAAGGTCTCCATAGAACATGTCAATGGGCCCTGGATATGCTCTTTAATGATTCTATTTGTTGCAATCATCAATTGCCTGCAGCACAGTCATTTTGGTATTCAATGGTGAGATAATCAGGCCAAGACTGTCAACGCCAAACTGTGTGACGTTGGTTATGTAGTGGGAAGGATTTAGAAGCCTTAAGATTTGTTTGTCAGGAAACTATCAACTGAAATCCTCACAGTGAATTAAATTATTTTTCCACTGCTCAAGCACACGAGGTGATTGTATTATCGTTGTCACATAGACATATCGGAACCAGTGGATAAATTGGGCCACAATGACTAGACAGATATTCATTCCATACCACCTGATGCATAACCAAAAGCAGATCATATAAAAATACAATGGCTAAATTAATTTAAATATTCATACCTGTGCAAGAACGCTTCCTAATATACGGTATACAAATTCAACTGGCTGCTTCACGCATTCAAAGTGGTAATTAATTATATAAAGCTTGAGATCAAATTCTGGATATAATACTCATCAAAATCCTCATCTGAGTTAGTTGTATAAGCAAGCATGCACAGACAATGTGTGGAAAAAGTTACACAGCAATGAGAAAGCCGGCTGGAACATAACTGTGGCCCATAGTTAAGACCATAAGACGCAAGAGCAGAAATAGCTTATTCAGCCCATCAAGCCTGGCCTGCCATTCAATCAAGAGCTGATCCATTTCACACTCGGCCCCTCAGTCTGGCCTTCTCCCCGTAATCTTTGATGCCCTGGCTAATCAAGAACCTATCTATCTCAGCCTTCTATACACCCAATGACCTGGCCTCCACAACTGCCTGTGGCTACCCTCTGGCTGAAGAAATTCCTACGCTTTTCTGTTCCAAGCAGATGCCCATTAATCCTGAAGTTGTATCCTCTTGACCTGGAGTCTAGACCTCTCCTACCACAGAAGCACCTTTCTCCACCTACTCTATCCACACCATTTGACATTCGAAATGTTTCCACGAGTTTCCCGCTCAGTCCCCTAAATTCCAACAAATACAGGCCAAGAGCTCCTTGTATGATAACCCTCTCTATTCCCGCAATCATCCAAGTGAACCTCCTTGAAATCATCGCTGGCATCAGCACATCCTTTCTTAAATGATGAGTCCAAAACTGCTCACATGAGGACTCACCAGTGCCTTATAGAGCCTCAACATCACATCCCTGTTGTGACATAGAATGACTTGGCACTAAGTGCACCAAGACCCAATGCAATTTGCCTCGCACCACAATCGTTCCTCAGCAGATGCAATATCCCACTCAGCTCTGGATCACTTTGAAAACAGCAATTCAGACATACGGCTGATCTTTAAAGACTATAGCTCAACTTTCAATACCATTATTCCTGCAGTATTGGTCAAGAAGCTACAAGCTCTAGGCCTCTGTACCCCACTCGGCAACTGAATCCTTGACTTTCCCATTGGAAGACCACAATCAGTATGAAGTGGAAACGCCTCTTGCTCACTGATCAACACAGGTACACCCCAACGATGTGCGCTTTGCCCACTGCTCTTCTTGCTCTACACCCATGACTGTGGGGCCAGACACAATTCCAATGCCATCTAAAAGTTTGCCAATGACACCACAGCCGTTGGCAGGATCACAAACAGCACTGAGGAAGCGTACAGAAGGGAGATAGATCAGCTCGTTGAATGGTGTAATGACAGCAACAACCTTACACTCAATGTCAGGAAAACCAAGGAGATAATTGTGGTCTTTGGAAGGAAGTCAGGGGTACATGACCCAGTCCTCATCGAGGGGTCATTAGTACAGAGAGTCAAGAACTTCAAATTTCTGGGTGTCGACATCTCTGAGGATCTGTTCTGGAATCTCCATGTTGATGCAATCACAAAGAAGGTTCCCAAACAGATATACTTTGTGAGGTGTCTGAGGAGATTCAGTACGTCACCCAAGACTCTTGTAAAACTCTACAGGTGGACTGTGGAGAGCATAACGGCTGGTTGCATCGCTGCCTGGTATGGAGGCGCAAACTCTCAGGACAAGAATAAACTCCAGAGGGTTGTTAACTCAGCCTGCGACATCACAGGCCCCAGACTCCACTCCATTGAGGAGAGCTACATGAGTCGGTCTTTAAAAAAAAAAGCATCCTCAAAGACCCCCACCAACCAGGCCATCCCCTCTTCACTCTGCCACCATCAGGGGCGGGGGGGTGGGGGGGGGGAAGGTCCAGGAGCTGAAAGGCGAGCACTCAGCAGCACAAGGACAGCTTCCTCCCCTCCGCCATCAGGATCCAAGACGCTGCCTTACTTTTCGTGCCCGGTAACGCCGAAAGATGGCTACAATATGCGCGCTCGCACGACGCCGAATCTCACAACTTGACAGTAGATCCTGATTCTGAAGTGTCAGAGAGGGACAAATCCTCTGGCTTCCCCCAGAGCATGATCAATTACTGAGGAGGGGATGGGGTGGGGGGGGGGGGGGGGGGTTGATGTTGGGCACAAGCCACCTTGTCAAGCACCCCTGAATGAGTCCAAGAGCAGGATTCAGGAAGGACAGGGCTCAAGCTCCTGGTTTACCACTTGTCATCAGCCAAGCAAAGGAGCGAACAATGCACCCCGGCGCATAGAGGCATCATCCTCCCGGTTCGGACCAATGCCAACCCCAAGAAGACTGGCAGGGCATGGGGGGGGGGGGGGGGGAACAGCCACAGACGGAACATCCCCACGGAATGGCTCCTTCCCTCTTGCCCCAATCCTCGGGGACCATTCCAATGCTTCGGAAGCGGCTCCGTCCGTGTTCTCAGGTACTCGGTTTCAAGACAGACGCGCACACAGCGAGTTAGACCGGGAAGCGGCGGGCGGGAAGCGGCGGGCGGGAAGCGGCGGGCGGGAAGCGGCGGGCGGGAAGCGGCGGGCGGGAAGCGGCGGGCGGGAAGCGGCGGGCGGGAAGCGGCGGGCGGGAAGCGGCGGGCGGGAAGCGGCGGGCGGGAAGCGGCGGGCGGGAAGCGGCGGGCGGGAAGCGGCGGGCGGGAAGCGGCGGGCGGGAAGCGGCGGGCGGGAAGCGGCGGGCGGGAAGCGGCGGGCGGGAAGCGGCGGGCGGGAAGCGGCGGGCGGGAAGCGGCGGGCGGGAAGCGGCGGGCGGGAAGCGGCGGGCGGGAAGCGGCGGGCGGGAAGCGGCGGGCGGGAAGCGGCGGGCGGGAAGCGGCGGGCGGGAAGCGGCGGGCGGGAAGCGGCGGGCGGGAAGCGGCGGGCGGGAGGCGGCGGGCGGGAGGCGGCGGGCGGGGGGCGGCGGGCGGGGGGCGGCGGGCGGGGGGCGGCGGGCGGGGGGGCGGGAAGCGGGGGGGCGGGAAGCGGGGGGGCGGGAAGCGGGGGGCGGGAAGCGGCGGGCGGGAAGCGGCGGGCGGGAAGCGGCGGGCGGGAAGCGGCGGGCGGGAAGCGGCGGGCGGGAAGCGGCGGGCGGGAAGCGGCGGGCGGGAAGCGGCGGGCGGGAAGCGGGGGGCGGGAAGCGGGAAGCGGGGGGCGGGAAGCGGGGGGCGGGAAGCGGCGGGCGGGAAGCGGCGGGCGGGAAGCGGCGGGCGGGAAGCGGCGGGCGGGAAGCGGCGGGCGGGAAGCGGGGGGCGGGAAGCGGGAGGCGGGGGGCGGGAAGCGGGAAGCGGCGGGCGGGAAGCGGGAAGCGGCGGGCGGGAAGCGGGAAGCGGGGGGCGGGAAGCGGGAAGCGGGGGGCGGGAAGCGGCGGGCGGGAAGCGGGAAGCGGCGGGCGGGAAGCGGGAAGCGGCGGGCGGGAAGCGGGAAGCGGCGGGCGGGAAGCGGGAAGCGGCGGGCGGGAAGCGGGAAGCGGCGGGCGGGAAGCGGGAAGCGGGGGGCGGGAAGCGGGAAGCGGGGGGCGGGAAGCGGCGGGCGGGAAGCGGCGGGCGGGAAGCGGCGGGCGGGAAGCGGGAAGCGGCGGGCGGGAAGCGGGAAGCGGCGGGCGGGAAGCGGGAAGCGGCGGGCGGGAAGCGGGAAGCGGCGGGCGGGAAGCGGGAAGCGGCGGGCGGGAAGCGGGAAGCGGGGGGCGGGAAGCGCCCTCCTCTCCCCCTCCCGGCCGCCCGCGTCCACTCACCCTGGCCGGCCAGTGCGGGTAGCCCTTCATCTTGGCGAACACCAGATCGCCAGCCTTGTAGTCTCTCGGCCTCGGTCGAGCCATCGCTGCCGCTCTCCTCCTCTCTCTCCCCCCCCTCCCCTCCCCTCCCCACCCCCACCCCTACCGACTGTAAACCGGGCTTCCAAACGAGCGGAGATCCAGCTCCGAGGGAAGAAAGGGGGGGGGGGTGTGTGTGGGGAGAAGAAGTGGGGTG
>NC_091482.1:51183050-51218050 GCF_036971445.1 Narcine bancroftii | reverse complement strand
TGATGAAGTCACTCCAATGAATGTTGAGAATGGAGCAGAGACAATACTGGTGGAAGCGTTCTAGGAGCCGTAGGTGATGCCGGTAGAGGACCCATGATTTGGAGCCGATCAGGAGTGTGGGTATGACAACGGCTCTGTATACGCTAATCTTTGTGAGGTTTTTCAGTTGGTTGTTTTTCCAGACTCTTTTGTGTAGTCTTCCAAAGGCGCTATTTGCCTTGGCGAGTCTGTTGTCTATCTCGTTGTCAGTCCTTGCATCCGATGAAATAGTGCAGCCGAGATAGGTAAACTGGTTGACGTTTTGAGTTTTGTGTGCCCGATGGAGATGTGGGGGGGCTGGTAGTCATGGTGGGCTGCTGGCTGATGGAGGACCTCAGTTTTCTTCAGGCTGACTTCCAGGCCAAACATTTTGGCAGTTTCCACAAAACAGGACGTCAAGCGCTAAAGAGCTGGTTCTGAATGGGCAACTAAAGCGGCATTGTCTGCAAAGAGTAGTTCACGGAAAAGTGTCTTGGTGTGAGCTTGCAGGTGCCTCAGATTGAAGAGACTGCCATCCGTGTGGTACTGGATGTAAACAGCGTCTTCATTGTTGAGGTCTTTCATGGCTTGTTTCAGCATCATGCTGAAGAAGATTGAAAAGAGGGTTGGTGCGAGAACGCAGCCTTGCTTCAAGCCATTGTTAATGGAGAAGGGTTCAGAGAGCTCATTGCTGTATCTGACCCGACCTTGTTGGTTTTCGTGCAGTTGAATAACCACGTTGAGGAACTTTGGGGGGCATCCAAGGCACTCTAGTATTTGCCAAAGCCCTTTCCTGCTTACGGTGTCGAAGGCTTTGGTGAGGTCAACAAAGGTGATGTAGAGGCCTTTGTTTTGTTCTCTGCACTTTTCTTGGAGCTGTCTGAGGGCAAAGACCATGTCAGTAGTTCCTCTGTTTGCGCAAAAGCCGCACTGTGATTCTGGGAGAACATTTTCGGCGACACTAGGTATTATTCTATTTAGGAGAATCCTAGCGAAGATTTTGCCTGCAATGGAGAGCAGCGTGATTCCCCTGTAGTTTGAGCAGTCTGATCTCTCGCCTTTGTTTTTGAACAGGGTGATGATGATGGCATCACGAAGGTCCTGAGGCAGTTTTCCTTGGTCCCAGCAGAGCTTGAAAAACTCATGCAGTTTGGCATGCAGAGTTTTGCCACCAGCCTTCCAGACTTCTGGGGGGATTCCATCCATACCTGCTGCTTTGCCACTTTTCAGTTGTTCAATTGCCTTGTATGTCTCTTCCCAGGTGAGGACCTCATCCACCTCTAGCCTTAAGGGCTGTTGAGGGAGCTGGAGCAGGGCGGATTCTTGGACTGAGCGGTTGGCACTGAAAAGAGATTGGAAGTGTTCTGACCATCAGTTGAGGATGGAGATCTTGTCACTGATGAGGACTTTGCCGTCTGAGCTGCGCAGCGGGCTTTGGACTTGGGGTGAGGGGCCATACACAGCCTTTAGAGCCTCTAAAAACCCCTGAAGTCACCAATGTCCGCGCTGAGCTGGGTTCATTTGGCAAGGCTAGTCCACCACTCATTTTGGATCTCCCGGAGTTTGCGCTGAAGATGGCTGCATGCGCGACGGAAGGTTCGTTTCTTCTCTGGCCAGGACGGCTTTGCGAGGTGAGCCTGGTGGGCAGCTCACTTCTTTGCCAGCAGCTTCTGGATTTCCTGGTTGTTTTCATTGAACCAGTCCTTGTTTTTCCTGGAGGAGAAGCCCAGTACCTCTTCAGTGGATTGCAGTATGGCAGTCTTCAGCTGGTCCCAGAGGGTTTCAGGGGACGAGTCCATGAGGCGGATTGCATTCTCGAGCTTTGCTTTAAGGTTTGCCTGGAAGTTACCTCTCACTTCGTCTGACTGCAAGTTTCCAACATTCAACCTCTTTCTGGGGGCTTTACTGTTCCTGGACTTTGGCTTCGAAGGTTGAGCTTGCAGCGAACAAGCTGGTGGTCAGTGTGGCATTCCGCGCTGGGCATGACCCTGGTGTGGAGCACATCTCATTTGTCTCTTTCTTGCACCAGGACGTAGTCCAGGAGGTGCCAGTGTTTGGATCGGGGATGCATCCAGGTAGTCTTCAGGCTGTCCCTCTGCTGAAAAAGGGTGTTAGTAATGACAAGCCACTGTTCTGCGCAGAGCTCCAACAGGAGGCGCCCATTGTCGTTGCACTTGCCGACACCATGCTGTCATGATAATGAATATGCCTGATATGTATTAACCTGACCGGAAGTCAGATGGTATGCACTGGAGGTAAAAGGTGCAGGATGATGAAATAAGGGAAGCAGGAAAATAAAGTCAAGGAGATATTTAACTGGTAAAACCTGTGGTAGTAGTGTTATTAACTTCACATTTCGGGCCACAAATGTGACATTGGCGATGAGGATTAAAACAACAACATTTTGGAACTTCAATGTGATAAGCATTTTGATTTTTGAATCGGTGGCTTTGGGCTGAAAAAATTTCCTCATGGCAGGCGCAGAAGCTGACTTTCTAACACTTCGAGGTGTTCCTTATTTTGACCCGACGGGTGATGCAAGCACTGTGAGTGTGAAGTGGAAGGCATGGCTGGAAGAATTTGAAGCCTACGCTGACAGTCGTGGCCTATTTCTCGATAGCGGTACGGTGGAACAAAAAGCGCAGAAGAGGGCGTTACTTCTTTTCACCACAGGACCCGCAGTTCGGGAAACTTTTAAAACACTTTTGAATACAGGAAGGAAGGATGAATACCAGAAAGCCGACGATGCATTGAATGCACACTATGTAGTGACACCGAATGCTACATTTCAACACCATTTGTTTCGGAGAATGAAACAAGGAGATGGAGAAACGATTGCTCAGTACGTGACGAGATTGCGACAGCTGGCTGTTGGATGCAATTACATGGCAGCTGATTTGGACAACCAATTATTGGATCAAGTCGTGCAGCACTGCAGATCAGACAAGCTCAGGAGATGTCTGCTGGAAAAAGGGAGTGAGTTGAAGCTCACCGATGCTTTAACTATTGCTGCTGCATTAGAGGCTGTTGAGGGGCAATTTCATACCATGACCCTGAAGGACAACTCAAGCCAGCAAGTTAAGAGGCTCTCGCATTGCCATAACCAGCCAAGATGTACATCGACACATGACGTGGAGTATTATCGATGTGGAAACGGAGGTCATTTTGGAAAAGACCCATGCTGCCCAGCAAAAGGCAAAGTTTGCAGAAAGTGCGGAGGTAAGGACCACTTTGCAAAGAAGTGCAAAAGCAAGTCCAATGCAGACCAGAAGGGGAAGAGCACAGCTTCCAAAGGCAAAGCTTGGGGGAAAGGAAAGTATCCTGGAAAGAAAGACACTATTTGCCATATAGACGGTGACCCAGAAAGTGACGATGATGATGACAACAAGGATGGGCAGAAATACTATCAGTTTACATTGAATGATGTACATCATGAGAAGGTCCCAGTGATAATTGGTGGTGTGACAGTTCTGGTCATTGTAGACTCAGGCAGTGACAGTAATGTAATTGACCGACACTTTTGGGAGAAATTGAAAAGAAAAAAGATCATTTGTACATCAAAGAAGTGTTCAAAGAAACTGTATCCATACACAGCAACCAAGCCATTGCAGACCATTGGATGTTTCACTGCGACTGTTGAAGCTGGTGACAAGTACACCGAAGCAGAGTTTGTTGTCATAGACGAGAGGGGAGAACCATTGCTGAGTAGACGCACGGCGTAAGACCTGGCAATACTTCATATTGGAGCTCGTGTCAATTCAGTTCAGTCATATGAAGATATGAAGCAAGAATTTCCCGCAGTTTTCCAGGGAGTAGGAAAGCTGAAAGGTCGACAACTAAAGCTAGCGGTGGACAAAATGGTCAAACCCAAGGCGCAACCAGTGCGCAGAACTCCGTTTGGACTTCGTGGGGGAGTCAAAGCCAAAATCAAAGAGTTGATTGAGCAAGACATTATTGAACCTGTAGAACATTCGACACAATGGGTCAGCCCAGTAGTGATCGTGCCCAAACCAAATGGCGACATAAGACTGTGTGTTGATATGAAGATGGCCAATGAAGCTATAATTCGAGAACGACACCCTATACCAACAGTGGAGGAAATACTTCAGGAGTTAACTACCAGTAAGATATTCTCAAAAATTGATTTAAAATGGGGCTATCATCAATTTGAGCTGGACCCAGATCCAGAGACGTAACAACATTTGTGACTCACTGTGGATTGTACCGATACAAGAGACTATCGTTCGGCATTAATGCAGCTTCTGAGATCTACCAGTATGAAATCCATCGAGTGATTCAAGGCATTCCTGGAGTTGCCAACATTTCTGACGACATCAAAGTCCATGCGCCTACAAAGGAAGAGCATGACAGACGGTTGAGGCGTGTACTACCTAGACTACAGGAGGCAGGCCTTACCGTGAATGGAAACAAGTGCCAATTCGGTGTGTCAGAAATGGACTTCATGGGACACAGACTTACACCGGAAGGATTAAACCCAGCAGAGGCCAAGGTGAAGGCTATTGCAGATGCACGTGCACCCCAGAACACAACGGAGGTGAGGAGTTTCCTGGGATTGGTCAATTATTGTGCAAAGTTCATCCCTAACTTTGCTACATTGGCAGAACCACTAAGGAAACTAACCAGGAAAGGTGTACTATTCCATTTTGGATCTGAGCAGAAGGAAGCATTCACAGCTCTGAAAGAAAGTCTGACGAACGCTGATACTCTGGATATTATGATCCGGCTGCACCAACCAAAGTCATAGCGGATGCTAGTCCTGTTGGTTTAGGAGCCGTGTTGGTCCAGATGCATGATGTAGGACCAAGAATCATTGCCTATGCCAGCAGATCTTTGACAGATGTGGAAAGGAGATATTCTCAGACAGAGAAAGAAGCACTCGGACTTGTATGGGCCTGTGAGAGGTTCCATGCATATTTGTATGGCATTGAATTTGAACTCATCACAGATCATAAGCCATTAGAGGTGATCTATGCTGCTAGTTCCAAACCGTGTGCCAGAATAGAGCGATGGGTGCTCCGACTCCAACCCTACAAGTATAAAGTAGTTCACGTTGCCGGGAAAGCAAACATTGCTGATCCACTGTCCAGATTGGTGAAGGATGGATGCCCACAATCCAAGTCAGAATTGGGGACAGAAGCAGAGAGCTTTGTACGCTTCGTAGTTATTCAGTCGACACCGAAAGCTGTGACCACGAAGGAAGTCGAGAGAGAGTCCGAACATGACCCAGAACTCATGGAAGTGAGAGAATGTATCCAGAGTGGACAATGGGACAAGTGTACTCACAAGGCTTACATTCCCATTAGAGACGAACTTTGTTGCATCAGACAGTGTGTATTGCGAGGTTGTAGATTGGTGATTCCGCAAAGGTTGAGACCGAAGATCATATCCTTAGCTCATGAAGGACACCTAGGTATTGTTGGTACCAAGCAAAACCTCAGGAGTAAAGTATGGTGGCCAGGTTGTGATAAAGACGCAGAGAAATTTGTCAAAACCTGCCATGGATGTCAAATCACAAGTAGGAGTAATCCTCCAGAGCCGATCCGGAGTATGCAACTCCCGGCAGGACTGTGGATCGACGTAGTCGTTGATTTTCTTGGACCTTTACCGACTGGTGAATCAATCATGGTAGTGATAGATTACTACAGCAGATACTATGAGTACGCTGTGATGAGGTCAACGACCACTGAAAAAAGAATACAAGCATTAGCAGAGATCTTCGCAAGATATGGATTACCTGTTACATTATACTCTGACAATGGTCCACAGTTCATTTCAGAGACATTTGCTGAATACATGAGGACCACAGGTATCCACCATCATAAAGTAACTCCGAAATGGCCGCAAGCCAACGGGGAAGTAGAGAGACAAAATCAGTCCATTGAAAAACGATTACGGATTGCTCACGCAGAAGGACAAAATTGGCGAGAAGCATTGCTATCCTATGTAGCTGTTTATCGGGCAACGCCTCATGCAACCACAGGAAAAAGTCCTGCAGAAGCATTTTTTGGGAGAAAAATCCGCACAAAAATGCCCGAAATAAAGGAAATCAGGGACGACCAGGAGATGAGGGACCACGATGCTGAAAAGAAAGGAGCAGCAAAGCTGTACACAGATTCGAGACGTGGGGCCAGGTACTCAGACATCATGCCTGGAGATAATGTTCTGGTGAGGCAAGAGAGTGGTGGTAAGCTAGACACACCTTATTACCATCAACTCTGTTGATACTGGATACTGTTGTATCCAGAAGTGACAGTATGGTAACAGTCAAGTCTCCGGCTGGAGTCCTGTGTCTGGTGTAAAAAGGTACCAGTCCAGAGCAACATTGAGCGAGATGGTTGAAAGTCCAATACGAGATGCTCAACCTGAGGGACCAGATGATGTTCCCGAGGCAGTTACCAGCATTCCTGATGAAGTGACCAGAGTGCCAGAAGCACCCTAGGCCGTAGCGAGCAGTGTTTCCGACGCTGAGAGTGAACAACCGAGTGGCGACGATAGCATCGCAGGAAGGCCGAAACGAGACAGGAAACCACCTAAACAATACGAAGACTTTGTGCCATATTTCTAATTGTGCCCACATTATCACGAAAGGGAAAGTTTGTGACAGTTGGAATGATAATAGAACATTGGGACAGTGATTTGATCATATATCATAAAGCGCGTGTATGAGTGCTGTATGAAGTGCATTTTGTTTAGTTGAGTTATTGTATTACAGTTAGTTACGACATGTTTATGTTACTTTGTGTGTAGAAGGAGTTTGAACTTGTTTGTTTGAAGTTGTTTGTTGGTTCCGAGGGATATTGATAAGGTGACGGTGTTTACATTTCAACATTAAGGTGTAAAGTTTATTTCTGGTGAAAGGAGGGATGTCATGATAATGAATATGCATGATATGTATTAACCTGACCGAAATTCAGATGGTATGCACTGGAGGTAAAAGGTGCAGGATGATGAAATAAGGGAAGCAGGAAAATAAAGACAAGGAGATATTTAACTGGTAAAACCTGTGGTAGAAGTGTTATTAACTTCACATTTCGGGCCACAAATGTGACACATGCTTGCCCAGGATTCCTGGCCAGGTTTCTGAGTCTTTGCCGACGCAAGCGTTGAAGTCGCCAAGGATGACAACCTTGTCGGCTATAGAGGTGCGTTGAATGAGGTTGCGCAGATCAGTGTAGAACTTGTCCTTTTCTGCTGGTTCTGCCTGGAGAGTTGGAGCATGGACACTGATGAGGGTGATGCGACGCTTGTTTTGAAGGGGGAGTCGCATGGACATGATCCGGTCTGAGTGGGCTATCGGGAGGTTTTCGAGTTTGGAGGCAATGGAGTTCTTGACCATGAAGCCTACACCAGATAGGCATCGTTCATCCATAGGCTTGCCAGACCAGTAGAGTGTGTAGCCCGTGCCGCGTTCTTGGAGGCTGCCTACATCTGCAAGGCAGACTTCACTGAGAGCAGCTATGTCAATGTTAAGTCTGAGGAGTTCATGTGCGATGAAGGCAGACCGACGTTCAGGTCGGTGGCTGTCAGCCTTGTCTAGCATGGTTCTGATGTTCCAGCATGCTAGCTTGAGTTTGTGAGCATCTTTTGAGGGGGAGGACGTGGAGGGGGAGGACGTGGACCTGTCCTCGGGCCTGCGCAAAGGAACTTTTAGGTGGAGTGCAGTGTGCGCAGTACTGGCCCCACCCTTTACACCCATGGTTCGTGTGCCGTGGCCAAGCAAGCTGGGATGTGGCAGCGAGGTCCTTGGGTCATAGGTTTTTATATCGGAGTGGCCTTCTCCTATGCAGGTTTCTTACCCGGGCTGGAGGGGCCTGCCTCCCCTCCTAGGTCGGACCATACCTGGTCGCAATCCAACCTGTTGGCCTCCGCCTGCTTCTCGGGACCTCCGCCTGCTTCACTCTGCCGAGGCCGGGGCCACCTCTATGTCTAAAAACTAGGTAAATGTTCATTGTGGGTTTTGTTTTCCCCCAGGGTAGGGAAATCTAAAGCTGGAGGGTTTGTGTAACATTTTCACAGATGATGGTGTGTTTCTGGAACAAGCTGCCAGAAGAGGCTGTGAAATGGGTACAATTGCAAAATTTTAAAGACTTTTAGACGGGCACCTGATGGAAATGGTTTAAAGCAGTTGTTTTCAACCTTTTTCTTTCCACTTACATTCCACTTTAAGTAATCCCTATGCCATAGATGCTCTGTGATTAGTAAGGGATTGCTTAAGGTGGTATGTAGGGGAAGATGGAGAATCACTGCACCAGACCCAATTGTTACTGAAATATTTTGCTTGAGAAAAATTGTCATTGGCCCATTTCCTCTGGAGTGATGAAACCATGCACATAACGAGTCAATGAGGTAAACCAGTAATTTTTCAAACTTATTCCTTCCACTCACATACCACCTTAAGTAACCCCTATGCCATAGGTGCTCTGTGATTAGCAAAGGGATTACTTGAGGTGGTATGTGGGTGGAAAGAAAAAGTTTGAAAACCACTGGTTTAGAGGTACAATATATGGGCCAAATGCAGGCAAATGGGACCAGCCCAGGTAGGCAACTTGGTTAGAATGGAAGAGTTGGGCCAAAGGGGCTGTTTTCCTGCTGTACCACTCTGAGACTGTGATTTTTCAGTACAGAAGGTTATTGTTGCATTTCTCTTTGTTACCACAGTGATCAATGTTCAAAAGAATTGCGTTAAGTTTAACTACTTCAGAGTTGTGTGAGGTACCTTGTTTTGATGAACTTTTATTTTGAACAGTACCTGTTGTGTGTTGGAAGTGCCAGATAATTAATTCATTGCATTTGTACAATGAGATATAAGAAAAGAATAAGAAACAGCCGTCCAAATGTTTAAAATGAACCAATTTTGATTTACTCAAGTGTTCAAAATAAGCCTTTTGAATCATGATTTATCAGTTTGCATACTGGTGAGCGCAACGTGATCCCACCAACCTGGTTTTAAATCTGCTGCACCTGCAAGGACTTTGTATGTTCTCCCTGTGATCTGCATGCTCTCTGGGTACACCGGTTTCCTCCAACCCGCTAAAGTGTATGGGGTTGGTAGGTTAATTGGATGTAAATGGGCAGCATGGGTTTCATAGGCTGAAAGGACCTTCTACCATGCTGGTCATTAAAACTATATGAATTCTGGATTTTGTTTGGAAGAATGGAAAAACATGGCAGTGGTTGGTTAAACCTCACATATTCTAGTTCTTCAACAGTAAGCCAGACTGAAACAATAAATGTTGGAATTGCACTCAGGAAATTAAGCACTGCACACCATATGTGAGTGGAGGAGAATTATGAATTGCTGGGGGAAAGAATTGGAAAGTTAAACTGTGCATAGAAAATCCCTTACAAATCCCTCTTTATCCTTTCCGTGACATGCATTTGATTTGCCAGTGGTTTCATTGAAGGGATGGGTGCACTGTGCTTAATTTATTCTTCTACTTTATCAACTAAGTGGTTTTTAATTAAATGTTATCCTTTTAATGCCTGTCAAACATGTATAGAACCCCCCCCCCCCTTCCCAAGCTAATCCCACCTCCCACATCAACGGGGGTCTGCATAATTTCTGTCAAGATCTAATTTGGGTTGACTTTCTTGTGGGAGATGTCACTGATGTTTTCAATCGTGAGAAGGGCACTGATGTTTTCAATCGTGAGAAGAGCTTCGATTTCCTTACTTAGAATACATCTGCTCCAGGAGGAGTGCTATGAAGATTCATCAGTGATTTCAGAGCAATGACTCGTCTTCCCCCACCTGACTATCGATTTTCTTGCTCTCCCACCGTGTGTGATACACCCAGTCAGTATACTTTCCACAGGGCAACTGTAGAAGTTTAAGTATTTCATAGCATAGCAAATCTCCTCGAACTTTTCAGAATCCATAAGCCTTGATGTGCTGGCTCCCAGAGGATATGTTCAATACCTTCTCTATCAGAACCCGGGGCCATGGTTCGAGGATAATAGGCAAACCATTTAGGACCGAGATGAGGAGGAATTTCTTTACCCAGAGGGTGGTGAATCTGTGGAATTCATTGCCACAAAGGGCAGTAGAGGCAGGTTCATTGAATATATTTAAGAGGGAATTAGATATATTTCTTCAGTATAAGGGATTTAGGGGTTACGGAGAGAAGGCAGGGACGGGGTACTGAACTTTAAGATCAGCCTTGATCTCAATGAATGGCGGAGCAGGCTCGAAGGGCCGAATGACCTACTATCTTCTATGTTTCAGAGAGAGAGAGATTTTTTGAAAGTAGCGTAGGTTAAATAGCTTTACATTCACTCCTTATCTTGACTATTGATCATTATTTCCTTGTTGATATGATGCAAAAAATTAATAGACTGCAAAGCCAACCATTATATTTTAGTGTTTATATTTAATTGTGTTTAATTTCATGACTTGCTGGGTAATGCTACAAATTCAATTCTGTGCTAATGACACTAAATTAAGTTGTAATCCACATTGTCAATTATTTTCTGAAGTGTTTAACCATATTCAGGCATTAAATCAGCCAGTGTGTAATACAGTACAGTCAGTCATGGTTACGACTGGTTTTCTTTGACGATCATTCTTCGGTCAAACATTTCCTCTCTGATTTACTCTTGCATTTTTCAAGAGTTATAATGTACTCATTATTTCACCCCCACCCCCCAAAGAAGTAAACTATTGAGCGTACTGCATTATCTGAAGTGGCACATGTTGGAGAAGTTGTGCAAAACCAACAAATGCAAAACTACTTGATAGTTAGCAAAACCAGGGAGCTGATTGTTGACTTCAGGAAGTAGAAATTAGGAGAACACAAACCAGTCCTAATCAAAGGGTCAGTAAAGGAAAGGGTTAAGGCAGTGGTTCTCAACCTTTTTCTTTCCACTCACTTACCACTTTCAGAAATCCCTATGCCAATAAGTGCTCTGTGATTACAAAAGGATTGCTTAAGGTGGTATGTGAGTGGAAAGAAAAAGGTTGAGAACCACTGGGTTAAGGGCATCAAGTTCCTGGGTGTCAACATCTCTGCAGCTTCCTGGGACTTTCTTGTCAGCGCAATTACGAAGAAGGCTTGCCAATGGTTATTCTTCTTGAGGAGTTTGAGGAGATTTGGTACGTGATCAAAGAATCTTGAAATTTTCTGTAGGTGTACTGTGGAGAGATTCTGACCACTGTCTGGTATGGAGGTGCCAATGCACAGGCCAAGAAAAATCTATAGAGAGATGTAACCTCTGCAACACCATCATGGGCATCAGTCAAGTTTATTGTCATCTGATTGAACTTTGTTTTGTGGGGTTATACTTGTACATCCATCCTCGTTGCAAACCACACAGACATATAACTAGACATAACACACATACAGACCATCAATATAAGAGAGTGGATGAACAAAGGGACTTTGGGGTTCAAATCTATTCATCCCTCAAGGTCACTGCACAGGTTGATAGGATAGTTAAGAAGGCCAATGGGATGCTGGGCTTCATTGATAGGGGGACTGAATTCCACAGAAGAGGTTATGTTGCAACTCTACAAATCTATGGGAAGACCACACTTAGTTTTCAGTTCTGGTCACCTCATTATGGGAAGGATGTGGAAGCTATGGAGAGGGTGCAGAGGAGATTTACCAGGATGTTGCCTGGAGTGGAAAATGAGTCTTGTGAGACATGGTTAGCAGATCTGGAACTTTTCTCTTTCGAACTTTGAAGGATGAGAGGAAACTTGATAGAGGTCTACAAAATAATGAGAAGTATAGATAGGGTGGACAGCCAAAGTACCAGTTTTCCAGGGCAAGATCAGAAAACACCAGATATCACATGTATGGGTGCTGCATTAAAAAGGCAGCACTTGCATTCTTTCTCCCTCTCCATCTTTGTTTCCTGCTGTCTTCAAACCATCCCTGAAGCCCAGGCTGGAGGGCTGACTGCAATGGACTAAACTTAGATCCTGAGCAATGGTTGATACTGGGAACCAGGTTTGTATGTATGTATTTGTTTGTTGTGACTATTGGGGAGCTCCAGGCAGCAGACCGCTCCAGAGGGACAACTGCAAAGGGCCCATCCTGGATCCGGAGCAGCAGGGACACTGGAGACCAGGTCTATAATTACGTACTTGTTGGTTGTCACCATTGCTGAGCTCAAGGCTGCGGAGAGCTCCAAAGGGCCAACAGCAATGGGCCAATCTGGACGCTGAATAGGGGCTACACTAGAGGCCAGGTTTATGTGTGTGTGCTCATTTATTTGTTAATGGTATACCATGCCTGTGGGTGGTGGGTACTGAACAAGTTAAACCCTAATTTCTCAGAATACTGTGCTTGTGTGCAGTTCATGTAAGTCTAGGAATATGTGCCCTTTTCGTGAATTTCCCATGTGTAAATAAAGACCACTGTTTGTTCTTAACGTGCCCAGCCTTGATTATCTTTGAACCCCTTGAACCTTTTCTTGAACATAACAAGCCTGAAGATGAACACCCAGTAGCAGAAGGACAGCTTCTTCCCCTCTGCCATCAGATTTCAAAGCGGACAATGAACCACATACACTTTTTCTTATTTTTACACTTGCATTACAATGCAAATATTGCTCTAAATGGACGTCTGCGAAACAACATATTTTGTGACCTGTTCATATATTTCAGTTATCTGAGGTGTATTTAAGGATTTCTTTTGGAAGAACAGTAAGTTGTTTCTGTCATGTATCATGACTGAGAGGAATCCTTCAAACTAACTCACCAAAACTGATAGACCTGTTGGAAATATTTTTCTCCCTCTTCCATTTTCTATGAACTGCTTTGGAACGTTTATGTAAATTGTGATTATGAAGGTGGTTCTTCCCACCTGCCATATCTTTGTCTCTTATATGGAGGAAATTCTTCCTGAACATGTATATTGAGGACTCTCAACGTGATCTGAGGACTCTAAATTTGGATGGCAGATGACAGTAGGTTACTGCACCTGCATTGCACCCATAAAACCATATTCCCATTCCAATCGACATGAGCACCTCATCACTCTCAGTGGTTTACACAAGGTTTGGCTTTGGTTTTAAAAAAAATCTTTGCAGAATGTATTTCTCTTTAACTATTGTGGCCTTAAAAAAAAAATTCAAAAAAAAAATCTTGTGATGCTACATTTAGTAATTTGTACTGTTATGATCCTCTATGTTATTGAAGTAATTGTTTTTCAGATATTATATTACTTCCTACATATTCTTACTAAAACATTGCATATCACAATTACACTGGATGACATTTTTTAAATAAAATGCTTGCTTCCTGAAAAAAAAGGGGATTATGATGGACATCTTCAAGTTGAACTCAAAGATAATTTCAGATTTGCTGCATCAGGTAGGAAGTTGGGAAACATGAAATTAACCTTCATTGAATTTAGCCTGTTTAATCGCATAATGACGCCGACACATTGCGAGTTCAACGGACCTAAAAATGATTTGCCGCTTATTTTTGTTTGTGCTCAGGATTTGATGCCTCTTGCGCAAGTGTCCAACAATATTGGTGCACTCTAGTTGCCCAAATACTGCTTTTCCATGGTCGTGATGTCCTGGTGAAACCTTTCGCCATGTTCATCACCGACTGTACCAAGATCTGCAGGGAAGACATCAGAGTGCAAATGAATTTTCAACGACACTATGCACTTCATGGTTTTGTCCGCTTGAAATACGTTTAAAAATATGATAGGATGTGGCAGATGATGTTTGTACTCATACACCATCTCGAAATAACAAGACCAGCGAAGAGTAAAAGCGTTTATTACAGTGTTATCAGGCTTGATATAGACACACAACATGTGACCTGGCATCATGACATCTGAAGTGCTAACGACCTCATGACGTGGCTACGTTGAGTAGGCCAGGGCTTCTCAGTAAAACCTACGGGTGCTACTGAGTCACTAGGTCTCGTGACTGTTGTGGCTAGTTACCAGTAGATAGGAGGCTGTTGTGTCTTGCTCTCAAGACCGGAGCTGTTTTCACTGGTTCTGCCCACTCCCTCTAAGCATACCGCTACAAGGAAATCACAAAAATATGTTGTATCTAAAAAATGGTATGCAATAGGAATATGTTCAGGTGATTTTCATGATAACCAACCAAAAAGCCATAAAATACACCCAAAAGTGTTCAGGAATAAAAATCTTCATTGTCCACTGTTGTCTGTTGAATTTTGTCATTTATATGCTCATTTGTTTCAATGTTATTGGAGGTAATTTTATTAGTAGGACCAAGACTTTGCCCACGAGGAAGGGGATGGTGATGCAACTCTTTAAAAAGCTGTATCCTTCCACTGAACATATTAGTTTTGTGCTATGAGGCAGGCAGTTGAGGATTGCGATGCAACAAAAATAAAATTTACAAAAAAGTCTTCAACAGATTTCCCCTTTTGGGTGCCATGTGGGTGGTAGAATGTCCTTAGTATTTCAGGAGGTGAATTATTCACCACTGGATGCCCTGCATCTGACTTTCTCTTATATCCACGTTATTTATGTGGTTGGTTCTAATCACCATTGAATCGCCCTCTTCCCCTTCACCCACCAGAAAAGTGTTAGTAGTAAAGGTAGTTCCATTGAACGTTGAAGTCAATAGATTAAGCCTTTTCCTGTTGGAGACATCATTTTCCAGCATACTGAATTTGAATGGTACTTGCTACGGATCAGCTTGATGGTACTTGCCACTTGTTGTTTGTGGGTCTGCACTGATGGAATCAAATAGAAAGGAACCCGCTCTTAGTAAAACCGTGCTCTTCTCATTTTTAAAGGGACATCAATGATGGAGTCGCTGGCATTAGTTTAGGTCAGTGGTTCTAAACCTTTAATATGATAGGTGGAGTGTCATGCGTTGTTTGACATCAGCGGAGTCACCGTGCTTGTTTGATTTGTTCATAAATAGCCCCATTGCCAAAATACAAGTGAATTCCTGCCACCCTTTTAGATTTTTGATTATAATCAAGGCTATCATAAACAATGAGAGGATTTAATTTCTGCAAAGTGACTTTTGGCAATTTAGGCCAATAAATAGGACACTCTATTCCACATCATCTGGGTCACTGAAACCCAAAGAGTAGCGTTAGTTTATATGTCTCAACAGAATCACTGACCAAATGAATACTGAAGCCTCTGACCTCAGAAGAGTGCCTCGAGTTGCAACGATAGTTGCAAGCATCTGCTAACACGTTGGCAAGTTGCAATTTGTGCATAGAACAGTTTAATCAACAAAAGTATGTCTTGGCTGGTACAAGCCATCTATTTCCCCAAAGCCAAATGTTCAGGACATTTCTATAGACAATACGTTCAGTGCTGTCGAGTCCACGCTGCTGAAGATCCAGCTGCGCTGGGTGGGTCACGTCTCCAGAATGGAGGACCATCGCCTTCCCAAGATCGTGTTATATGGCGAGCTCTCCACTGGCCACCGTGACAGAGGCGCACCGAAGAAAAGGTACAAGGACTGCCTAAAGAAATCTCTTGGTGCCTGCCACAATGACCACCGCCAATGGGCTGATCTCGCCTCAAACCGTGCATCTTGGCGCCTCACAGTTCGGCGGGCAGCAACCTCCTTTGAAGAAGACCACAGAGCCCACCTCACTGACAAAAGGCAAGGGAGGAAAAACCCAACACCCAACCCCAACCCACCAATTTTCCCCTGCAACCGCTGCAATCGTGTCTGCCTGTCCCGCATCGGACTTGTCAGCCACAAACGAGCCTGCAGCTGACGTGGACATTTACCCCCTCCATAAATCTTAGTCCGCGAAGCCAAGCCAAAGAAGAAGAAGACGTTCAGTGAGGAAAGTGAGGTCAAAAATATAGTAGAGCCTTTTCTATTTCCTGTTTCTGTCTTATTTTGCCTAATGCTGAAATCTTCATTTTACAGTTAAATCCCTGGTATCTGACACCTATGGGGATTGGTAGATGCCAGAAAAATGTATCTTCTGGTTGCTTGAGATTGTGTGACTGTTGGGGGTGGGGGGGGGGCGCGGGGAAGGGAACGCTAATTTTAAATGTTTGTATTTTTTTACCTATTTATTTTCCTCAATTTCTTTTGCTGGTTGCTTGTATTCTGGATAACAAGTACTCTCCATCAATTTGTTATTGACGCACTTTCAATTAACCATCAAAGCCACACCATTCATGATGGGTCCTAAACAAAATCATTCATGCATAGATCTTACTGTTTTAGCATTGTTTATATTTTACACCTTTTAATAGCCTGCTTATGATTCAGATATAAAGCCATCCTGAGAATGTTGAAGGAAGAGTTGAGTTTGTTGGGCCAAGAGGTTTTAATCTCGGGTGAGCTGTGGAATACTTCATAATAGTATTATAGGCCAGGGAGATAGACTGGAGGAAGAGGGAAGAGCAGTTACAAGGTAGCTGAAGTAGCTTACCCACTTAAGCACACAGAAAACTGATAATGGTCTTAGCAGGGCTCTTGATGAGGGACTGCGTCACTGGTCAAAGGAGATTTGATGTTCTCGATGCCTACGGTTACCAGTGAATGATGTTTCAAAGACTTGGGAGTGTTTTGGCTGCACCACATGGTAGATCTTTGGAGAAACCATGTCTATGGAGCTCTCCAGGTCCTGCAACATAATTCATGCTTCAACCCATTTGTGGAAGAGATAGCTGGAGATCAAGTCCAGCTGGATCCATGTCACTCTCAGTAACCGAATTTAGTTCCTCGCTGCTGTAAACAAATGCAGTTCTCCCAACTCAACCAAACCTCAATGCAGTCATCAACAAACCATAAGATATAGGTGTGGAATTAGGCCATTCAGCCCATCAATCCATATGGCATTGCTGATCCCTCCAAATAGTGCAGACAGGATGGCTCTTTCTGCGGCTAAATGTCATCTTTCCCATTACAGCTTTTTGGCATTAGCTGGATCATCTGAAACGAATTCTATTTTGCAAGATGATTAATATCACCAAATGCCATAATATTCAAAAGCAGCACACGTGATGTGGTGCTCTCCAACGTGCTGCATTGCAACAAATCCCCACACTCACAACCGCAGCAAAACTGGAAGCAAATTGGCAATTGCGAAGCACAAGAAATTGTGGCCCGATCTCACAGCCATTATATGCCCTGGACAATTTAGGAGAAGAGGGAGACTCGGGAGCACGAGGGCAGCAAGATGAACTCGATCGGAGTGGTGTTTTCAGAGGGTGAGGAATGGCCACAGTTTGGGAACCACAGCACCATCTGTGGGAATGGAACGACTGTGACTGAAAGATAAACTGTAGATTTAAAACCATTATCAAGAGCAGTCATCTTGTGATCTGGAGAGGTTGTTGGGAATAAATAAGAGCTTTATCACACATCTTAAAAGGGAGGTGAAGGAAAACACCACTTGCCAGTGATAAAACAGTATCAGGATCGGAAGCATCTGAAGATTAAGATCTCTTTTATTTTCAGTGTTAACATATCTCATGCATTAGCTCACGGCAAGAGGCCTTCTGAAGGCTTGTGAGCTGGTGTCTTGAATATGTGTACAACTCATCTTTGAACAAAAGACTTGTCGAAAGAAGGCAAACTCCAGAAATTAAACTCTGGTCACTTACTGCAGTCAAATTACTTGCTGTGTCTCCAGCAACTTTTGAGATTATTTGATTGGTTTGGTGCAAAGACACCTCAATTATGACAGGTAAGTATTCCTACACATCTATATGTGAGTGAATTACTATAGGTAATTGAAAGGATCATGATTAACAAGAAAATCCAATGAGATTTGAGAAACATTTTGTGATAACAGTTTGATCCGAAACTTTGCATTTGCAACTTTTTAAAAGGCAGTGCTTTGAAGTGAAGTAACATTTTCAAGAATCTTGCAAGCTCCCAAACTTTGCAACATTTATTACTTTCAAATCCCATTTCTTCTTGCCTTTACTTCTGATGGTTTTTGGCAAAACACGGCCGTTGACGTTAAAGTGATCATCAGAAAATGCTCTTTCCTGAAGTTGATTTCCCAGTGTAAAAGAAAATCTCCTCTCTGAGGCCTCGTACCACACAAAATTTATGATATTTTAAACTATTGTTTTCTTGAACACGCTCACACACATTTTAAAGCAAATAACATTTGATGATAGTTAAACTCTGGGTATCCCGCGCCTCTGGGGATTGGTAGATGCCAGATAAGTAAAGGTTCCTTGAGGTTGCGTGATTGGTGAACTAACGGCAGGGTGCGCCGATTTTAAACTTCTATTTTTTTTAACTGGTTGCTTGAATTCTGGGTAACGTGTGTCACTGTATTTTTAAAAAAAATGCATTTATTTGTAGAGCTGGTCTGATACTGTGCAGTGAAAGCCATTGGCAGATATATTTGAGAGATATCAGGGTTTGATTATAAATGAACTGCTGGATGGATCCTGAAGCTAACACTTAAAAGCCCAGGTCATTAATCAGGCAGTGAGGCATTTTGTCTTATGGTTGGTATCATCTCTTCCTCCAGTAAGCAAAGCAACTCAGAGATTTGGACAAGATTCAAGGTAGAATGCTAGGATAAAACAAAATCATAAATTAGGTTCAATGTGAAATGCTCTTTGGTCCCTTTGAACCTATCCCACAAGAATATAAACATGATGCTTTTCAAATGTATCAGCTACCTCCTTCTCAAAACTTCCAAAATCATTCTCTGAACCACTTGAACTGAGTGAAACACGATGGGCTGCAGACGCTGTGATTATGGTAAACTTGCTGAAATGCTGGAGGGACTCAGCTGGTCTTTTCAGCATCCATAAGAGACAAAGATCGATTGCCGACGTTTCAGGCCTGAGCCCTTCTTCAAGGAAAAGGCAAAAGCAGGATATATCAGAAAGTCACAGAATTTAAACAATGGTTGGCAGACCAACAAAAGGTGTTAACTGGATTTGATAAGGGACGTGATAAAGAACACAATCTCCATCAGTACCGGAGCACCACAGGGCTGTGTTCATAACCCCCCGCTCTACTCACTTTATACCTATGACTATGTGGCTTGTTTCAACAATCTACAAATTTGCAGTCAATACCACAGTAGTGGATTGTAAAAAAAAAGGGGATAAGTCTGCATATAGGATGGAGATTGAAAACATGGCTGAATGGTGCACCAACAACAACCTTGCACTCAAAATCACCAAAACTAAGGAGCTGATTGTTGAATTCAAGGAAGGAAAGCCAGAGGTGTACGATCCAGTGATCATTGGGGGGATCAGAGGTGGGGAGAAAATTTAAGTTCTTGGGAGTTGCTATCTCGGAGGCTTTTTCCTGGACCCAACACACTAATGGCATCAGTGCCTCTACTTCCTCTGGGGTTTGCGGAGGTTTGGTATGATATCAGAAACCCTGGCAAATTTCTACAGATGTGTGGTGGAAAGTGTGCTGACCGACTGCATCACGGTCTGGTATGGGGATACCAATACCACTGAGCTTAAAGCTCTCTAAAAGATAATGGACACATCACAGGCAAAACTCTCCCAACCATTGAGTAAATCTATAGGGAACACTGCTGTTGGAGAGCAGTAGCAATCATCAAAGACCCACACCACCCAGTACACGCTCTGTTCTCACTGCTGCCATCAGGAAAGAGGTATAGATGCCACAAGACTCGCCCCACCAGGTTCAAGAACAGTTGCTACCCCTCCACCGTCAGACTCCTCAACGACAAACTCAATTAGAGACCGTTACTTATGCACTTTATTAAATTTCTTGTTTATTCAGTCAGTTTCAGTCAGTTTGTTTACATTCATTATCTGTTTACTGTTCTTTGTTTACACTGTGTATTTTTTTTGCACTACCAATTAGTACTAATCCTGCTGCACTCACAGGAAAAATATTCTTAGGGTTGCATGTGATGTTATGTATGTACTCTGACAATAAATCTGAATCTGACTAGGTAGAATTTATCATGTATGTGTGAAATGACATAGGGAATGGAGAGATGATGGGGAAAGAAAGTAGTGGGGGTATTAATGAAAGCCAGAGAAGTCGATATTAAAGCCATCCGGTTGGAGGGCACATATCATTCTTTGTACAAAGAAATATTTCCTGGTGCTTACACACATTCCTGTGTGTTTGATGGAGATATGGACACCCCAAGGATGCGTGCTCTACTCATTATACACCTATGGCTGCTTGGCCAGGCACAAGCTTGCTGACAACACCACAGTTGGCAAGGAGGAAGCATACAGGAGAGAGATAGATCAGCTCATTGAATGGTGTAATGACAACAACCTTAAGCTCAACGTCAGCAAAACCAAGGAGATGATTGTGGACTTCAGTAGGTAGTCAGGAGAACACAACCCAATCCTCATCAAGGGCTCAGTAGAGGAGAGCGTCAGGAACTTCAAAGTTTTGGTGTCAACATCTCTGAAGATCAACATGGAGTCTCTATGTTGATGCAATCACAAAGAAGGCTCTCCAGCAGCTATACTTTGTGAGGTGTCTTGAGGAATCAGTAGGTCACCGAAGACGCTTATAAACTTCTACAGGTGTACTGTGGAGAGCATTCTGGCTGGTTGCATCACTGCCTGGTATGGAGGCACTAACTCTCAGGACAAGCATAAACTCCAGAAGGTTGTTAATTTGGCCTGCGACATCACAGGCACCAGACTTCACTCCATTGAGAACATCTATATGAGGCGGTTTTCTCAAAGTCCACAAGGTCATGCGCTCTTCGCTTTGCTACCATCAAGATAAAGGTGGAGAAGCCTAAAGTCGAGCACTTAATGACACAAAGAAAGCTTCTTTCCCACTGCCATTGGATTCCTGACTAATCAATGAACCAAAGACACTGCCTTACTTTTCGTGCATAATTATTATTTTTCTAATGGTAATGTTGTAAGATGGTTATATAAATGTGACGCTCCTGCAAAGCACACAATTTCATGACATTAAATTCTGATTCTGAATAGTTGCATTGCCTCATTAACAAGGGATCCTCCAAGTCAAGACAACAGTGCACAAGTGGCATCAAAGGAGGCCAAGCAGAACTGAATTAACAAGGTTAAGTATTTGCTTAACTCCAATTCGTGTCTATATACAATATGTGAAAGGTCTCTTTGTACCAGTTTTTTGGCTTCAGATTATGAAGCAGCTGTTTCAAGAAAGATATAGAAGCCAGCAATATAAATAGGTGAAGGAACACAGATTTGTTTGTACTGTCAAGGTATGTCCAATACAATCATAAAGGTCTTTTGAAACTTTGAACTTTTTGAAACTTCAAATTGCTGCAATTTTCTACCAATCCGAGATAACTTCATGACTTTTCAGTGTTACGTTGGAAAAATGTTAAACTGCCATATCCCAAAGTCCTAACTATTGCAGATGACCTTTCCTTTGCTGAAACTTTTAGTTGTCATGTTCCAAATGAAGGAGAGAAAATATCGGGAATTACAGACCAGTCAGTAGTGGGGTAAATGCTGGAATCTATCATCAAACCTTTGAAAAGCATTTACAGTTCAGCAAAGGTTAAGTTACCCTTCTATTAAGCGCCTCTGATAGCTCAGTGGGTAGAGCACTGGTCTTGTAAATCAGGGGTGGGTCATGAGTTTGTTCCTCACTGGGGCCTCATTTCTGTGAGGGGCTCTGGACAAAGTGGTGACTCTAACATGGTAGATAAAGAATTTCATGTGTGTTACTTTTTAAACGTGACAATAATGGAACCTTTACCTTGACTCCTGCCCTTAGTTTCCATGTATCTATAGAGTGATAATGGTCAGAAACTTCACTCCAGAGATTTTGATACGATCTTTATGGACCTCTTCACCTTAAATTGACCGTGCTTAAAATTATACCCGTTTATCAGCTTTGGAAATTGACAGTTTAATCATCAGTTGATCCAGATATTTCCCACTTGGTTTTTTTTGGCACAACTGGATTTTATGATCATTTCGTAATAGAAAATATGAAGATAATCATTAATGATGGCAAAGTTTAGGAGTTGAAACAGCTGGTCATCACAGAGAAGTCATAAAAGCATTCACAAAGCTGGCTGGTGGCTACTATATTTGAGCAAGGAAGTGAAAAATATCAAAATAGTCACAGGAAATTATCAGGAACAAACTAGAAACAATTTTTTTTTAAATCATAGATTAAGAGAGAATAGCACATGATATTGTGACAGAGTATATAGAGGTGTTTGGGAGATAAAATGGGAAAGGTTTGTTGTAGCAGGTCACACACAAACTCTTTAAAATAGAGTTTTTGCAGAGTGCTCTGAGATTTCAATAATGGAGTGTTGTTTGCAGAAGGCATCAAATGTTACAACATGCAGTGATTCATACAGGAGGAGAGGACTGGCTGTCTGGTGTTTCCTTTGGAATAGGAGAAAGAGAAAGGAACTCTGTGGTGACCTGAAAGAAAGAGGTTATCATTTGGAGAACCCCGAGGGGAAAGTTTAGTCAGCAAGACTCTGGAATGGCTGATTTAAAAAGGAATCCGTTGTGGATGTCCTGGAACAAGAAAGCTCTCTCTGAAAACAAACAAGAAACCAACAGGAAACCATTTACCTGTTCAGCACCAAAGCCTGGTGAACTTTATTAATGTTAACTTCTGTGCACAGAACAAGAATTGCCAAGAATTGGACTGTGAACCAAAGAACTCTTCCAAACTTGTGTATGCTTAGAATTAGAAGGGGGTTAAGTGAGTCAATAGAGATGAGTTAAAGTTTGATCCTGTTTTCATGTTGAAAGATGATTAAAAGCAACTTTTGTTTAAGTAACCCTTTGTCGTGGTGAATATCTACTGCTGGGTTTTGGGGTCCTCTGGCTCATAACAAAATCAATATTCCGAACTAAATCATCTTAAATATAACAACAATCGACAATTTGGGTTGCAGGAGAGAGCACAGAAGCTGCAATCTTGAGTTAACAAAGGGAAGTCGGGGGGTCTTGGCAAGTCCGGCAGCATCCTTGGAGAGAAATAGACTATCAGCATGTCAGGTTGAGGTCACATTTCAATACCCTTTTTCATCTTCAGGAGATCCCAAGCCAGATTTCACAACAAATAAATTAACTTGGCATCGTGGGCTCTGTGGCTGCATTGACAAAACATCGGGGTGGGGGGGGGGGGGGGGGTGGATGCTAAGGAGCAGAGCGCACATGAAATGGAGGTTTTGAAAATAAAATCGTCACCCAGAGCTCGCCACATTCTCATTTGTCACCACTTAACAGAATGTTTTATATTCCCGGTCACCCACTTGAAAAGTTAACATCCCGTTCCAAGAAATGAAGAAACCACACACCCAAACTCAATCTGCTGATTAGAGTTTGTTTTGGGAGTATTGAAGAGGGGTTAAGATGATTTATAAAAAATAAAATAAAAGTGGATTCTTCAAAAAAAAATCCACAAGCATAACATTGACTTTATGAAATCAGTCCTGTGAAGAACTGCACAGCTAATAGTTTAACCTCCTCACATTGAAGCTACTTTCTTCTTCACCAACCTTTATTGTTTTTAGGGGTCAAGAGATTTACTTTTGCTTATGGTTTGTGGCTGCCCATATATTTGGCTTCTCGTTACACATTCCTTTGTCAAGATCTCAATGGAACAAGTCTCTGAATTTTTGAATAAAGACTTTGTGAGTGTGCACGTAAGATTGCAATCAGAACATGAAATTAAATAGCTCTTTACAGAGTCTTATCAAATCGGGTTGCATTAAATTCTCCATGGTGTATAATTTTGAAATGCTTCTTTGGTTGAGCATCTAAAAGACATTCATAAATGTTAACATTTAATTTTTTTTAATGATTTGTCTGTTTTGACATTCTCCTTTTTCATGCATTTACCATATTTGATGGCATATAGCAAACCCCCACCAAAAAAATCACCTCAAAAACCACACTGGATCCAATACACAAAGTGAGATTTTGGTGTCACTATTTTGGGCACTGAAATACAAAACACTCAAACTACTCACCCAGCTTCAACAAGCCTGCAGCTGTCCAGGAAGCAGGCCCGCAGCTTGGCGGACCACCTTCCCTCAGGTGGCCCGTGCTTTCTGGAGCCACCAGTGCTGCTCACTTCCCCCCTGAGAAGGCTGCCTACGATTGCCCCCCCGCCAACAGCGCGACGGCCATGTTTGTCGTACATGCCAATAGTATAATTAATCGATTGTTTTGAGGGGAGTGCTGGGCCTTAGTTTTCAGGCTCCATGCAGAGTCTTTGCACGACCCCCCCACCCCCAAGCAGTGGCCCGTTGGGCTCGCGACGGTGGGCCCTGCCCCTGGCTTCTCTCTCCCTCCCACCCTTGCGTGCCCGCCGGTCCCACGCACCTGTCAATCAATCAGCATTTGCACATTGGGCGGGGAAGCGGCCTGAGGCTCGGCGTGCGGTGGGCAGGAGGACATGTTGCCGCTGTTGCATGTCTGCGAGGAGGCTTTGCCATCTCGGCCAAGCAAGGCTGGAGGATTTTCATCGTGGTAAGTGAAGACACCCATGCACATTATCTACAAGGGGTCTTGCAGGAGGAACCCGTTCACCAACTTACCAGGTACCCATAAATATTAAAACAATTTTTTCCTTAAATTTCATGCTTAAAAAAATAGGGGCGGGGGGGGGGGTCCTTGTGCGTCAGTGGGTCCTGTATGCCATAAAATATGGTAGTGTTTTCATGCCTTTTTCTGTCCCTCGTGCAGTTCTTACAACTCTGTTCAAACTGGCAATGAAACTGTATATTCTTTCTCTTCACACGTAAACTTCCTTTTCCACAGCAGTGGTAGCCTTGTCTCAGCAATTTAAATCCTAAATTTAAAAAAAAAACCCTCCAAACCTCTTTACTTCTACAACGGTCTTCTCTTTTAAGCAGCTCCTCAAAACTAATTATTTTATTTTCTACTTAATCACCAGCAGAGGGTTTGAAATTGCTTTTCTAAAGTATCGCTTCTTTCGTTTGCTTAGAACAGCATGAATCGATCCATGGGTTTTTTTTCCCCGCAAGGTGACAATTTAATTTTTAATTTAGACAAACAGCACGGTGACGGGTCCTTTCGGCCCGTGCTTCCCAAATAAACTACAACCCCTGTATATTGTGAAGGATGGAAAGAAACCCAATCAGTCAATAGGGAGAACGTGCAAACTCCTGACAGACAGCGCGCTGATTCAATCCTGGGTTGCTGCCGCTGTAATAGCATTGCTACATTAACCATGCTGCCCGCTTTCCCCAGCTTTCATGATTTGTATATTTATTGCACAGCTGGCATAGCAGTTAGTACAAATCCATTACAGCGCCAGTAACTGGGATTCGAATCCCACGCTGTCCGTAAGGAGTTTGTACATTCTCCCTTTGTCTGCATGTTTTCTCCAAGTGATTTGGTTTCCTCTCACCTGTCAAAAACAAACCTGGGGTTGTAGGCCAATTGGGTGCAATTGGGCACCACGGGATCATTAGCCGAAAGGGCCCTTTACCGTGCTGTATGTCTAGATGTAAGTGTTGCATTAGTCCAAATTGTTGTTGTGTTTTAGTTGAATTTTTAGTTCGTTTTAAGTTTGGTTATGTATTTGAATCATCAGCTGTTTGGCTGTAAATTTTAAATAATTTGTATATCTATTGTTTTGTGCACTGCTTCATTTGTCTGCAGAGTTTCCTGAAAAACCAGTACCAGTTAAGCAAATTTCTCAGCTAAATTGCAGGGAATAGTGCAGAGGACTGCCCACCTTGGGGTTCCCCTGTGTTGATAAAGAGGAAGTGTTATTGCCAATCTGCACTGAGGTAGCCGAGGGATGAATAAGCCCCGGGTCTCTTTCGATAGGCCATCTGTTTTACTGATCGGAATAGCGATTGGGGGACCCGCACAGGATGCGGGCTACTGGAGATTGGCTCATGGGTACCAGGTATCAGAGCCGGGATTCGAGAGGGGGCCTCTGGCGCTGAAGGCTTCCTCGTTGTGTCAGATCAAGAACTCTGGCTGCCTGTGTCTGGGAGCGCTGGAGACGAATCCACGGACACTCAGTGACTGACTCTGAAGGGACTCTTTCTTACTTCTCTTTCCCCTATTGTTAGGGGTTCTGGGCTCATGGCGGCTCTTTGCTTGCCTTACGACAGACAAAATTTGAATTATATCATGTATGCTCATTTCTGGTGTGTACATGACAATAAAATGAAGCTTCAACGTTGAGCATGGAGTTGTAGTCAATGAACAACATTCTGATGTTGGTGTTCTTCCAGGTGATCGAATGCAGAGTGGAGAGCCAGCGAGATGGTTTCTGCCATTAACCTGTTGTGATGAAAGACAAATTGAAGTGGATCCAGATTCTACCTGAGTTGATATGCTTCATGACCAACCTCTTAAAGCACTTCATCAACACTGAGTCTAATGGAGTCTGGTTGCTTGGTGAGGGTATTGGGGGGGGGGGGGGAAATAAAGAAAACTGGATGGGCATTAGATGCGTTCTCACAGCTAAGGAAGACAGGATATGTTAGATTGCAAATTCAGTATCCTTACGACTGAGCAACATCTAAATAAGGAAACTGTGTGATAAATGAACATGGGGGAGAATGGGACATGACCAATTACAAAGTGAAAACGATCGGACTGAAAAAAAATCGTAAGAGCAAATCGGTGGGGTAATTTAACAAGAGAGACCAAACGCAGAAGCGTGACTGAGTTGAAGTGAACTGTGCAAAGCTCGGAGACAAACTGAGATGGTGTGGGGCGTCAAGGTGATGGTTCTAGCATTGGTCCTCTCCCTTGGGATAATAATCCAAAGCAACTCCTCTATCTGAACTTAAATGAGTTGCAGAATAGATTGAAAAAGGAAGAAACTGCAGATGCTGGGGTCGAGTGCAGTGCGCTCAGCAGGCCACCCAGCATCCATTAGAAGGAAAAGGCAGTCGAAATTTCAGGTCTGAGCCCTCCACCAGAGTCTGCAGGATGGATGCTGCAGCGACCTCTAGTGATTAAAGTGATAATGACAATGCTGAGAAAATGGGATTGATAACTTGGCCTCAACTGGGCTCTATTCAAGACCAAGCAAGTGAAAGAACGAAAACCGATCCCGTGAAAGAAGACAAGAGTTTTCTCAAAAACCTGCAGAAGCTGAAAGGGTGGTCCAAAGAGATCCCACATCTTTTTTTTAAAAATGGGGTTTCAAAAACTCTCAGTATTAAGAATATACACAATTTCCACCTATATTGCTTCCAACTTTAAATTTAAAATGTCATTTACAGTTGAAGCCGATTCTGACCACTTATACTCAAATTAACCTTTAGCCCTCATATGTTTTGGAGTGTGGGAAGAAACCAGAACATCCAAAAGAAACCCACACAGACACATGGAGAATGTACAAACTCGTTACTGACAGCACCAGATTTGAACTTGGGTCACTGGCTCTGTAATAGCTTCATGCTAACTGCTCCGCCAATTGTGCGGCCAAGTTCTGGATACTATGTGGCCTCCTGGTCAAGGCAGAAAGTTAACAGATGGACATAGGAGAAGATGAGCAAAATCTACAAAGTGGATAGAATGCTGTTATTACTGTGGTTCTCAACCTTTATCTTTCCACCCACACACCACTTTAAGTAATCCCTGTGCCATCAGTGCTCTATGATTAGTAAGGTTGTATCGCTTAGGAGTTCCAATGGTAAATGAAGAAAACAGCCAAGGATCTGGCTATGAACCACTGACGTCATGTATCATAGATGGCCAGATGTTGTCAGAATGGTTAGGTTAAAAATAAATCAAATTGAAATTAGCCTAAGCCTTCACATGGATATCACCAACCAAGTGGAACAAGACATGGAAGTTTGAATAAGAGCATTACAGGCAGGATCACCCATTGACCAATGACAGAAGTTGGACCAAGATCCTAAAGGAGCATGTCACTATGGTGTTAGAATAGGACATTGGGTGAAAAGGTATCCGGTCAGAAAACCGGGTGCTCAACAGAAACAGGTGTGACCATAACTCCATCAATGCCGGAAGAGACTGACGTGACAGCAAAACTGATCATCAAAGATAACTTTGCGATGCAGTCTTAAGGTCAAAATAGTGACTCACCCCTTCCTTTACTCACCCTGAGGGAGCAAAAAAAACACTGTCGATATATCACACTACTGATTGAAAACAAATGTGATGAATTTTTAAAAATTTTTTAATTTTTCACACTATGAACCATATTAACCAAAATACACACAAACATTTCCCTCTTGAATATACACAGTGTCATTTTCTCCCCTTTTCCCCCCTCCCTTCCCTCCCTCCTTCCCACCCCCCCTCCCTACCCACTAAGCGTTCAACATATACAATACAATAAACCCATTAAACAATGTCATCACACAATGAAAATAAACAAGAAAATTGTGTCATCTACTTTTACACACTGGGTCAGTTCATTTCGTCTTCTTCTCGTTCTAACATTTTAGGGGGTGGAGGTCCGCGGTAGGCCCTCTCTGCGGTGTTCCATGTACGGTCCCCAAATTTGTTCGAATACTGTGACTTGATTTTTTTAAATTATATGTTATTTTTTCCAATGGAATACATTTATTCATTTCCATGTACCATTGCTGTACTCTCAGGCTCTCTTCTGATTTCCAAGTTGACATTATACATTTTTTTGCTACAGCTAAGGCTATCATAATAAATCTTTTTTGTGTTTCATCCAACTTGAGTCCTAATTCTTTACTTCTTGCATTACTTTGATACCAGTGTTGAGCTAATGTGTTGAGCATTGCAGAAAAAAATCCATGTATCACTAACCTATTCACAGATATGCATATGGTCCTAGAGGTGCAGCTAGGTCTTCAATACGATTCTGGTTGAGAGACGTTTTGGAAATTCTCCTCCAAATATTTGCTTTGTTAACCCAAAGGTCCACCCTTGAGTTCGCAAAGGGGAAGGGTGGCTGGAACCTTTTGCAGGTAGTCAAATCTGAACTGCAGAAATCTGAAAACCACCCAATGTGGTCAAAAGATCGTGACTATTGCAGAGAGAATAATCTGCCATTCGCAGGCAAATCACTTCACAAGACATCCCCTACCGATCCCAGATCTGATTTTGTTCACGGGTCGCTCCTCAATGCTTGAAGGAGGAGGTGAGACTGGTGAGATGGTCTGTTCGTTCTGACACTGAAGTTTTGGTATCAGGAAATAGGGCACCTCTGAACAACAGGCACAACTAAAAGCCCTGATTGAGGTCTATAAGCTGGCAGAAGAAAAATCTCCACACACTACCATATGCTTTTGGTGACGAACACAACTTGGGAAATTTATGGAGACAAGGGCAATTTATTGCACCTGGAGATGGTCCAATCAAAAATGACCAGTGAGTGCAAGAATGAATGGCTATTATACAATCGTTGACAGAAGCGACTGCATTGAAACAGAGAGCCAACTCCAAATGGACTCAATTGAAAAAGCTATGGAAATGCAACAGTAAATAAGGCAGCAAAAGGGGGCAACGTGGGAAGGTCTGATTCAAGGCTCCTTCAATGTTGTGTACAGAAAATGTAATATTAAACAAAATTGCCTTCCCACTGCTGAAAGGCAGTCACCATTAGCGTTCCCTGGCGCCCCTCACAGTAAGAGAGAAAGAGAAGACAAAGAATCTCTTCAGAGACAGAGTGTCCGTGGATTTACCTCCAGCACTCCGACAACCCGAGCTCCCAGTCCAAACCTTTGACACCATCAGGGAAGCCTTCATTTCCCAAGGCCCTTCTTGCCCTCCGCCCCTTCTCGAATCCTGCCTCCGATCCCATGAGCCAGTGCCCAGCAGCCCATGCGGGTCTCCTGACTGCAGGTCGCCCGCAGACTGTGTGGTCACTCAGCTGCTGAGCCCCTCACTGGTCCCACCGATTGGGTCACAGAGCCAAAATCAATTCTCACCATTTCTCTTAGGATATTCAATTAATGCCTTTTGTCTGTTGGTCTGAACTCCTCCGCTCTCCCATTCTAGCTCCCTCACTCGCCACAGTCTTTATTCAGACTGAGGAAGGCCTCGGGCCTGAAACGTCAGTAATATATCTTTGCCTCATATGGATGCTGCGAGAACCGGCTGAGTTCCTCCAGCATTTGTCTGTGTTTTGCACTACAATCACAGTGTCTCCGCACTTCTGTGCTTCTGAGCTACAGAGAACAAATTACTAATTACTAATCAGCCAGAAGGCGTCGATGATTTTTGTTGTCGCATTTTGACCAGTGTTTTCCATGACAAACAGTAGCTATAACTGATATTTTTAAACATGAGGTTCATTACATTTTGAAGCTGGTACTACAAATTTTTCTTCCTCTGAGCATTCCCATGTACATTGTATTTAGAACCACTTCAGGTCCAGTTTTTTTAAATTTTATTGTGCTTTTCCTTGTAGTCTGAGCTTTATGCTTGCATAAATATTCATATAATTGCATGTTTGTGTTTTTAATCATGTTGTATCTATTGTTTCTTCATTTATCTGTAAAGTTGTCTGCAAAGTCAGTACTGGTTCAACAGGTTTCTAATCTAAACTGGCTCAGAACAGCCTATGGTGAAGTGCCTTTGTTACTTGCCTCGAGTTACATCTTGAGTTATTTACTGGGTACAGGCTGACACTCTCTGACCTGTACTATGATGAACATCCAATAAAATAAACCATAAGATTTTCACCTCATTCTTGACTTCTGGACAATGTCATCTCAAGATCCAGCTTGAGGTTCCGCGATAATCATGTTCAGCGGGAGTTGTGGTTTGGACCCATTATAAATCAACTTGGTTTTCCTCGTGAATTCCATTTAATTTCTTATCCTGCTTCAGAGTTGAACTTGGCTTGTTGAAGGTGATGCTCTGGGTCCAGAAGACTTGATTATTTAAGGCCTGTTTCATTTCTTTAATGGGTTGCAGCTTCTTGAAGGCATGGGTGAGCAGTTTGCAACAGAAGTAACCAGCAGCGTTTTGGGGCTGACGAGATTTTACACATCAAAATATTGGCACGGGGGTCTTACATTTTTAATGCATTGGGTGGTGGATTAAATATAAAATATGTCATTTTACAACTGATTCATGAAAGGGGAAACTTCGTGTTAAGTGCACACTGCACGTCAATGAAAATTCTTATCTTGAGTGAATGTCACCCATATCGGGAACCAGGGATTTGAAATTTGGGGCAAAATGTCCAAGGGAATTGTCAGGGCAAGCATTTTTACACAGGAAATAGTTATGATCTGGATTTCATTGTTTTAGCTGTGGAAAAACAAATCAATCTGTGCTTTCAAGAAGAACTTAAGAAAGAATGATCACTGGGGCTGTGGATAAAGAGCTGGGGACTAACTGTGGTGTTTTTACTTGGAGACAGAATGGATTTGATGGGCCAAGTGGCTTCTTTCTGCTCTGTAACGATTTCACGATTCCATAGAGGGTTGTTAATCCGAGAAACGCTACGTTCATTAACACTGCTCTGAATGTACTAAAGTTAGCCTTTCAAGTGTAAGACTCAGTATATACACTTTGGCTTTCCGTATGGATATACACATACGGGAAATAAATCATTGGAAAGCATTGCAGAAACATGAAATGAATGAACGGCAGGATCCTTGCCAGAACCCCATGTGCATAATAAATTCTGATTTTTTTTTAAAGAAAAAGTGAAAGTTGAAAAACTCTAACATGAGGAAAAATGGCAAAAATGCAGTGCTGGTTGATCTCTCATTGTGAAGCTCAGTTAACTCAGAGGCCCAGAGTGCAGTTTTATATTTACCATCTCCCTGCAGTGGTAAAAGGAAATTATGTTCACCCGTCACAGTTTCCCAAAATGTTCACTATATCAAAGTATTATCGGTTTCAATGCAACTGATTGAATTGTTACTTATTCTTCAAATGAAATCCTTTGTTGAGTCAAAAGTGTGCCCCCTCTTTTGGGTGACTGCCTCGGGGAACACCTGTGGTCTGTTGGTCTCAGCTTGAGCATCCTGGAGCCAACTGTTTCAGCCACCTCAACAATTCCCGCACTGGTGTTTCTGTTCTCGACCTCATCCGTGATCAGGGCGAGGATGATGTCAACTTGGGGAACGACATGTTATTTTCCAGATAGCATTAAACCTGACTTTTCTGATTTTAAGGAATGCCCACCTCTATCTGATTCTATCTTTCCCCACTGTCATTCTTACTTTTCTCTCTCATCACACTTGCACGTGCATGCTCAGGACTTTCCCCCTCCCCATCTCTCCACCTCTTCATCCTTCTGTCCAATACCCTTTTGCACAACTCCTTTGACCCTTTCATATAGGCCATATCATTCCCTTTATAGGTCAATCTTGAAGGTCCTGACCTTGACTGACCTTTTCTACCCATGGATGCTCCCTGACCTTGAGTTCCTCCAGCTTCTCGTTGTTTGCTCCCCTTTGTTAAGGTGGATTTGTGGATCTTGCTGAACGTTGCGACATTACCTTCCACTCTACTGAATGTCCAGTGACGAGCATTTTGCATTTTACTGCAGCCTCCCAGACTGGTCGATCAACACCCAAATCCAGATTTAAAGCATCTCGCATTCATCTTCCTCTGTCACCTGTGCAAACATTAGCCCCTCTCTGAAAAGCCTCAGCACAAATACCATGGATATGACACATATATTTAGAGGGTTAAACCGAAGAAAACACAAGGAGAAGGTCTGTTTTCTTTAACAAATTTTCTTCCTTGCCCCTCATGCCTAAAAGTTTTATATAAATTACCGTGTGCGGCGCCACATGACTTGAATCATTTAGATCACATGGAAGTGAAATCTGAATAGAAATCCATCTCCCTGGTGTGCCTCTTTCATTAACTCAGCCAGGTTATGTTCAGTGCCAATTGAGAAAGCATGTACCGTGTCAAAAATGAACCCATTCCTTGACAACCTATTGAGTTTAAGTTCCAGTTTATATCATACAATTGTAAACTACAATTGGATGAAATTGCATTCTCCAGTCCTCAGTATGAAAACATGCAAACACATGTATAGCAACATATTTGCAAGTGATTTATGTGCTGTACAAATATAAAAATAAGTTTATTAATATTGTTAAATAATACTAGTTTCTCTGAGGGGTGGTTTGATTATATCATCAGTTGTTCAGCATTTTCACTGCCCATGGAAAGAAGCTGTTTCTCAGCCTTGTGGAGCTGGCTTTGATACTCCTGTATCTCTTCCCCAATGGGAGTAGCTGAAAGATGTTTTGTGCAGGGTGGAAGGAATCATCAATTATTTTGTGCGCCCTCTTCAGACAACGATCCTGGTAGATCACATTGTTTGGGGAGTGGGGGGGGTGGAGTTAGAGAAGAAGACCTTCTACCAAATGTGTAGGAGCTTTTGTGAGTTGTGTCCCACATTGTACCCAGTCTTGGTTGGCACAGTTTTGACCAAGGCTGTAATTTCCTGCCCTGCATTTTGTCCTTTGGAAAAGTTGCCTGTGAATGTCAATGGATTCAAATTTTTACACCTTGATTAGGATTGCCACAAATTTCATACTTATTTTTCAACTACCTTTGGTAGCCATCTCTTCATAAGAGGTCCCAAGAGTATAAGAATGTTTACCGCTTAATGTTTATCGGCAGATCTTTAAAAACTGCCAAGGCACAGAATATATGATTCTCAGTTGGCGTGATCCAAGTGGAAGGATTCATTGTGGCCAGGAGCTTGTCCTGAATATTAAATGGCCGCTATTGAGGATTCAGTGAGCTGTTCTTTCGAAGTCCAAAGCTAGCACTGAATCAGCCTCACAGCCCCAATGCCAAAACAGAACTGACCCCATGGTGACCACGGAGGCAGACTAGTGAGGGGCTCTGAAGCTGAAGATCACACAGGCTGTTGGAACGTCACATTTACCGTATCTTTGCATATTCAACACTCCTGCCGTAAATAGAGCAACGTCGGGAACGTTTTGTTGGTCGGCTGCATTACTGACTTGTATCAATGATCTTTTGTCATAGATGTGAGAAGTCAGTGAAATATTAAGGTGCAGAGAGAGGGCGGAGAAGAGAACAAGAGTAACATCTGAGATTGGGTGGAGTACAATTACAAAGTGATGATTTATCCAAGTACAGAGTATAATAAAGGGACGAATAAATAACTAAAGGGAGGTCTAGAACCAAAGGAAAAATAATGTCCGAAATTGTGAATGTTGGGAATGTGATGCATAAAAGCGATTGCTACCTTGTCGAGCATGGAAGGGTGGGTGTATTTTATGGATTGCGGGCTGCTGATCACGAAAATCACCTTAACATTCTTCTTTCACGTACTGTTTTTTTTAGCTATAATCTATTTTTGTGATTTCCCATCACATTTTAAACCTGCTTCAAGCGTGTCAGTGAAATTTCATTTTCTGCCTTCGCACTTGGACGACTTCCCTGCAGATCTTGGTGCAGTCGGTGACGAACCTGGTGAAAGGTTTCATCAGGACACTGTGGGAAAAGCACCTGGAATCCGTCAAGTCTGGCCAACTATTGTTGGACACTGACCCGAGAGGCATCAGATGCTGAGTACAAACGAAAATCGAGGGCAAAATATTTTTAGGTCAGTTGAATTAACGCAATGTGTCAGCATCAATATGTGATTAAATATGTTAAATTCAATAAAAGAATTTAACGTTTCTCCAGTCTCCTATGTGATACAGCAAATCTGAAATGATCTTTGTGTTCAGCTTGAAGTTGTATATATATAAAATCCTCTTTTTTCAGGAAGAAAACATTTTGAAAAGATTTGTTGTCCACTTATTTTTTTAAATATTCGTCAAAGATTATAATCTTTTTTAACATTCGTGTAACGTACAGAATCTATATTTATTCCCCCCTCCATCCTCGTACAATAAAATTACCGCGATAGCAAAACAAAAAAAAAACACCCTATATATTCCCTCCTCCTCTTTCCCCCTCCCAGTTTACTTTTACCCCCCCCCCAGCACCAATAACCAAGCTAATGGGGCCAAACCCCCTGCCATTTTGAGACATGCCCAATGCATCCATCGACCAATTGTATCTCCCTCCCATTCCTTGAGATCCCTGTACTCATTCTTACTTAATGTACATTCATCTTTCAACATTGACACTATGAAAAAAAACACACATCCCCCTA